>NW_017536753.1:237297-243269 GCF_001853355.1 Bactrocera latifrons | reverse complement strand
GGCGAGCTACTACAGGTGCCCATAACTCTGGTAGGGGCTTCGTCATTCATTGTGCAGAATGTCGAATCGTCAATATGTTCCGCCAGCTCCATCCCCCTACGGTCATTTGACAGACAGGAATGCCAAMGATCGTGGTGCGCGTTAAAGTYGYSTARCACYAAACGGTTTTCACCACGAAGTAGCGCACCTATATTCGGGTGATATCCTGTAGGGCAACATGTAACTGGGGGGATGTATATATTAAATATTTCGAGCCTGACCGGATAGCTATGCCCTGACATTCTAGGGTAGTATCCCTGCGGTCGATGTCTTCATCGATYAGACGATACTGCACGGTGTTGTGCAATATGAAGGCTAGGCCACCACCATTATCTCGCTCGCGATCCTTACGTAAAACGTTAAAACCGGCACTACTCTGAAGATCTAAGCGGCTGTTTAGTTTTTTTCTTGGACCGCAGCTATCGATACGCGTTCCCGGTTCATAAGTGCAACTATCATCTCGATTTTACTCTGGAGTCCATTGCAGTTAAATTGAAAAATGCGGGTTTGTCGCGAGTGTCCCTTATCCTGATGGTGAGGGAGTGACGTGTAGGTGGTATTTGTTGCAGCTGTAGAACCCGCAGAGGCGGTTGTAGCACTGTGGTGTTGCTTGACGAATCCACTGTTATGTGTTGCGTCTTGCGTTGGCAACATGGGGCCACGTTATTCGTGGTCCACTCCCTGTGTCTTAAGGCCGCAAGTCTTAACATGGCTCCATCCATTGCATGTATTATACCTGACCCAGTTTGGATGGAACCTTTTAGCGCAAACGCAGCAGAAAAATTTCTACGGGCCCGCGTTGGACTCAAAATGAAACTAAAATGAAGCAAATCTGAATATTTTTTAATTAAACAAACAAAGTTCCCCGAAGTTATAATACCCTATGAGTTTAGCGGTCAGTGTTAAAAAATTGCGTTATTATTTTGATAATTTTGCGTCTGATAGAGAAGTTATCAATGTTTCATTAATTACTTTGGATAAAAACAATGACTGCCTTTGAGTACAGAGATAGTTTGCAAAACCTTTTGCTATCGTATGCTGCTGCAGAGATGGTGTTAGCGACAACATAACAACCCATACCATACATCGAGGTTGATATCTGAATGGTTTAAAGACACAAATGTGAACTGCATGTAATCTAACAGATAATCCCCTGATTCCAACCCGACTGAGGGCACGATTCCGATTACTTTGGCGGAGGCGTAAAAAAATTTCCGTAGAAATGGGGTATGTACGGATAGGGGAGCTTCTCCAAAGGAGGAATATCAAAAAATAATATAAAAATAACTAAATAGCTAACTATAGCGAATAGCCGGGGTGACTGAAGTACTTTCGCGTATACTCCTTTCTGCGTTGGCGGCCTTCGACCGCGCTTTAAAATAATAACCCTGGCCGAGCGACTGAAGGGGTGACTGCGTTCTGCGTTAAAAATAAAAAAATATACTGAGTTTTTGTTATAAAGTAGTTATATTTGTTGTTTATCATGCACTCATATTCAAACAAAATTTGAGTTTTCGTTATAAAATGGATAAATTTTGGGTTGGGTTCGTTTTAGTATCTCCTTTTCACTGCTTATTCCTCTTAAATGCGTACACGGATTTTTTTAAATTTATATAGCATGGATAGCCAATAAATTAAACTTTGGTTTAAATGTAAATTTATTGTTAAATGTTAATTTGGGCCACGCTCAATTATTATATATTAATAATGGAGTAATACGTTAGTATTATAGAAAAAATGTTGGTTTGGTTACTTCTGTATTAACGGTATATTGATTTCAAAGGAATTAAAATTTTTATTATACTATATTCGCGTGCTTTAATTAAAACCGGTGTGTTTTCGCTATTGGGAAATTTTTAATATAATTAAATAAAATAACTGCTTTCAAACTTTATAATGATGTCAAATAACCAATCAGGTAAATATAATACGTTATTTAGCTTTGTGAAAAGTGGGCAGTATAAATCGCGCTTGTTTCAATGTAGTATATTATATATTTTTATTCCAAATGTTCGCCTGCGGCGCTTTTCACTGAGCTTTGAAACTTTCTTTAAAAACAGTATTATATAAAATAGTATCTAATTTTTTTCAAAGATGATGATATTCCCAATTTTATTATTTAGGGGGTCTTGAATAAATGGTTGGTTGGGTTATCTTGGTACTTCAACTACTTGTATGCATTATTACCGACACAATTTACAATTTTTAATTTTCAGTGTTTTTATTATTTAAATAAAGTGAATTTCCACTTTAATTAATTGAAATAATAAAAATAATAAACATAGAGTCACTCTATGCGTAAAAACACATAAATTTTATAATAATTAGTGAAAATTGTATGGAAAAACTACGATTTTACACCATTTTTAGGAGGCTGCCCTAGAGCCCCCCGTGGTTTTAGGGGGGAAGGGTGCCCCCATCCCCCTCCCCCTTTGCGCAAAACCTCTTCAAAAAGGGATACTACAGTGAACATTCTCCTAAATTTTAGTTATTATATCTGTCAGCGATTTCCATTTATTTTTCATTATACATTGTTTTGTATTTTAAGTGACGATACATATAATTTTATATTTAAAATTTGAGTTTTGGATATAAAGTGGTTATATTTGTTGGTTATCACGCACTCATATTAAAACAAAATTTTAATTTTCGTACTGTACTTGTATACTTTACACTTTATTAAAAAAAAGAGGAGTTTCAGCGAATTGCCTAATCATCACATGGCAGCGCTCCATTTCGTCGTAATTTTTGGTAAACAAATGAGATTCAAACGAGTGTAAAATGTAATTTTTAAAATAAAGATTTTTTAGATTAAAAAAAACTGCTAAAAATGTAAATGTGGATTTATTTTGAAGTGAAAAATGTGAATAAACTGTGTTTAATGTGATGAAATAGCTTCTTGAAATGTTCGAATTTTACGAATTTTTGAACTTTAAGGTCAAATATCTCGTAAACTAAGCGTTTGCGGAATCGGAATTGTGCCCGATTGAGAACTGCTGTAGTAAAGTTCCCTTAAAAGGATATTGGCAGCTTTTTTATTTCACAATAAAGAGCAATTGTGGAAAGTAAATGTGAGATGATATCGCATTGGAAACCTGCAAAAATTAATGTAATCCATTCCAAATAAAATTGAAAAACTTACGAATAATCACGGAGGATAAACAGGTTATTGAAGAATAACTTGAATTTTTTTTATTTAGAAACACCTATTGTTTTCACCAATGCTATTTCTTGTTTAGAAAAAAAAAAAAAAGAAAAAGTTTTAATATTCGAAATGGAAGATTTCCGACAGATTTCGGTTTAACAAAGGAAAGCCAAGATATAAATAAAACAAAGCTTTTTAATTGGAAATATTTCAAAGTTATTAAGTAAAAACTGTTTATAAATTTGACCAGTGTATATCTTATAGCATACACTTAGATTCATAACTAAATATAAAATCATAACGGGAAACGTTTTGCCAGATCTTGTTGCTTTAACGCTTATCTAGTCCTCATTAGGGTGGTAAGTCCTCAACGAGGTCGTAGAAAAAGGAGACGGCTGTCAGATGTTTAAGGCTGGACATATATTTTATATGTTGGAGTTAATTCTGGATAAGTAAGAGTTTAACCTGCTACCGTATCCAACACGAATTTCTAAATAACTTTCTATGATATTGATGAAATGGATAAAATACTATAACTGGACACGAAAATATTTTCAATATGAAATAAGCTATGACATCAAAACAAAGATTTTATACACAAAAGCAATATTATATTGACCTATGTGGAATAAATCAAACATAATTAACTATTCTGTAATACATAAGTGTTTATAATAAATACCTCTTTGGAAAATTTTAGATCGCAATATAACATGAACTCATTATCATCCACCTGCCTTGCCCCTTCCTCTAAAATTTTGTCAAAGCGATCCAAAATATGAGTCCAGTGGTATAGCTCACACTTTCCATATGTCCAAACTGTTACTGTTTCAAGAAACCGGGAAATATCAACTTTACTGCGACATTTCGTTAATTGATCTATGAGTAGTCTGCATTCTGGCGTAAGCTCCGACGAACTCTTTTTCATTTTACTTGTATCAACTTTCATGGTTGTAGTTTTTTAACAATTTTATTGCCCAATCTTAGTAATTCACCATTACATATCATTATTATGAAAACACAATAGCAGGACCATAAAATTCTGCACTTTTACTTGGATTCCCTAATTATTATCACAAAAACTAACCAGTTCAAAACCGTAGACAATAAAGAAAAACAAAACAAGGAGCTGCCACCTCTCTTATTAATCAATCTTTTTAGTGATTGTTCTCACTTTCACCAATGCCCCTATTTAAAGTTAACAATTTATTACAAGTCGTTTAGACCCATGTAAAGAATTGAGGGAAAAAAATTTATCAACTACTGTTAAAGAGATTACCTGATCGCAATAATGCGTTTTTCCGAAAAAAGAATTTTAAATAAAGGAACTGTAACAGACAAACTTTTCCTGTGGAAATGTATATTTAATAAAAAATTGTGGTAGCATCCCCGGATTTCGGGGGGGTGTCACTGAAAAGGTGACATTCTCCAGATCACGAAAATATATATACATAGTTGCCGCTAACTTATAGTTTTAAAGATATTTGCATTTAAAGTTAAAAAATTGACAACTTTTAAATTGATAATTTGTATATTGTGAAGAACTTTTTCACTTATATTATGCACTTTTCACTTACTAACACTTCACTATAAAGTTTTTGTATTTTAATTTTTTTTAATATTTATTGCAAATAAAGCTTTATTTTAATGTTGTTGTTGTAACGGCAGAATTTTGCCGAGTTGACAGTCCTTGGCCGGATAAAAATCCGGGTCCGTTCCGGTTTTCGTAGACCCGACTGTCGTGGGAACGGCTTTATTTTAATTATTTTGTTTTATTTAAATTCACTGCATTTGGACAACAAGATTAGGGTTGCACACTAGCAAATAAATGGTATTGCCATATGTTGTCAACAAAAGAAAGCAAGCAAAAACTCTATACCCCAAATACATAAATGGAAAACGTCAAAAAATCTGTAGCAATTTTTTATAAAAGAAAAAAGTTACAGAAAGGAGTTCTACGCGAAAGAACTCTGAACAAGCCGAGCCGCGCTTCAAAAAAAAAAATAACCCTGACCGATCTAACATCGGGCAAAAATCGGCCATTTTTGAGCAGTGTCGCTAACTCAAATTTGGTGAATTCAGCTAAATGCAGAAAATTCTTGTGCATTACAAACTTGCATTAACATTGATCAAATGCGCAAATGTAAATGTTAAATAATTAATTTTACCAGCGGGTAGAGTTCTCAATACTTTATTGAGATGAGTACCATCAGCACTGAGTTACAATCAGAGTAGAAGAGAGTTGTACTTACTTGTCCTCCGGTATTTATAGGAGTACAAAGGATTTTAAAATACCGTAATTTCAAAATATTAACAAATAAAGATAATAACAAACAGAAATGAATGATAAAGAGATATGAGAAGTAGATAGCTTAGATAAAACAGTATTGCCAGATCAGACTTAACATTATTTAGAAAATAAACTTAATTAATATAAATAATCCTAAACATCCTGCCCGGTCGAGTCGGTCGACTCGAAATCCTCCTTCTCAAGCAACAGACATAGTTTCTGGACGGCTCGTTTCATGTGTCCTTTAGCGGWTTTCAAAGTGACATTGCGGACCACACCATCAGCTCCGGGATGTACTGTTGTCACTCGACCCAAGCACCAGTGGGTTGGAGGCAGGTTCTCTTGTTTGACTAGGACGATATCATCCACCCTTAGATTTGTTGTGCGCCGAAGCYATCTGTTTCGTCTCTGCAGAATGGTGAGATACTCCTCACTCCATCGATGCCAAAATATCTGCTGTATTTGACGTATCCATTGCCATTGCTTCAGTCGGTTGCT
>NW_017536753.1:235417-236792 GCF_001853355.1 Bactrocera latifrons | reverse complement strand
TCAGAATCCAGAAGCGGCGACGAAGAGTGTGTAGCATGAGTTGTGTTCCTCCATGCAGTGTAGATTCATGTGCCTGATGTAGTAAGAGCTTGACCAACGTCGTCGATTTTGGCAAAATAATAGGGAATCGTTGGTCATGTCCTAGTTCGGCCTTGTGAATGCGTCCTCCAACACGTAGGATTCGGTTCTTATCTATAAATGGATTTAAAGGCATTATTCGACTGGAAGATGCCAAACCTGAACTAGACTTTAATTGACGGATTTCATCTGCAAAATGTTCCTCTTGCTCTAAACGGATTATAGCGTACAGTGCGTCGTCCAGTTCTGGAGCACTGATAACCGGTTGGCGAAGGTGTCGACGGTTTCTCAACCAACGTAGGATAATGGCCACCGTYYCMAACAATCGAGTGATATTACTGAACCGATCAGTTAATAGAATAGCGTGCCCGTTTGRACGACGAGTATATAACGGATGTGACACGAGTGCAATCAATTGKTGCGTTCTTCGGGTTTCGGCGAGTAATATATTGGACTCATCCTTGCTGAGAGGAACATCACAGTTTCCCAAATAAATCATGTCTGTCTCCTTAGGTCCATGCCACCAAAGTGGATGAACTAATAGCTCGCCAGGTGTGATACCTCTACTGGCGCAATCAGCTGGGTTATGCGCCGAACGAATGTGATGCCATCGTGTGGGGGATGTCAGYTCTTGTATTCTACGAACACGATTTGATAGGAATGGTTTTAGTGTTGAGGGATCCTTTCTCAACCAACACAATACGATAGCTGAGTCCGACCA
Organism: Bactrocera latifrons; assembly: GCF_001853355.1. Classification (NCBI taxonomy): domain Eukaryota; kingdom Metazoa; phylum Arthropoda; class Insecta; order Diptera; family Tephritidae; genus Bactrocera; species Bactrocera latifrons. Next base: position 235,993 of record NW_017536753.1, on the reverse strand, counting down.
TAGATAGTAGGGAACGTCATCTAGTCTCAAAGAATCCCGCACGTTTTGGAATGTTTCGGCAAGAAGTRGCGCTGCCGCAAGTTCCAGGCGTGGTATAGTAACAGTCTTGAGTGGTGCAACCCTGGTACGTGCCGTCAGGAGAGTGAAACGTACAGAACCATCTGTGTCGAACGTCTTCGCATAAATCACGGCTGCATACGCGTGTGAGCTAGCATCGCAAAACCCGTGAAATGATGTTTCAACGCGTGGAATCATGCCCATCCACCGCTCAATTCGAATCTGATTCAGCTCCGCAAGCTGTGACCGATACTTCAGCCATTCGCGGCAAAGGTCGTCAGGTAATGGTGAGTCCCAAGATAGACCAGCAGYCCACAGTCTCTGAATTAATATTTTCCCGGTTACGATAACAGGCGATAACGAACCAGTAGGATCAAAGAGTCGTGCCACCTCGCTGAGTACACGGCGCTTCGTGGGTATCTCTCCTCTTTGACGAAGATCGACGCGAAAGTATAACTGATCCGACAGTGCGTCCCATCTTAGACCCAAAACGGAAGCCTCACCAGGATGGAAGGTATA
>NW_017536753.1:225173-232322 GCF_001853355.1 Bactrocera latifrons | reverse complement strand
TAGAAGAGAGTTGTACTTACTTGTCCTCCGGTATTTATAGGAGTACAAAGAATTTTAAAATACCGTAACTTCGAAATATTAACAAATAAAGATAATAACAAACAGAAATGAATGATAAAGAGATATGAGAAGTAGAAAGCTTAGATRAAACAGTATTGCCAGATCAGACTTAACATTATTTAGAAAATAAACTTAATTAATATAAATAATCCTAAACAGTAAATTAAGTCCGCTAATGCATATTACCGCTGTCGTCTGTCAGGGCTATTAGTTATTTGACCCTAAGTTATATACTACATCCTAAATAAATCAATACATATAATACTATATCCTTGGCAAATAATTCAAATTAAATAATTTGTTTGGGCGATTTAAATTTACTGTGTACTTCGTGGAAAGCTTTGCAGTTAGTATTGGTTTAACAAATGTTTCGAAAAAATTACGTAGTTGCGTCTGAACCAAATAAATATAATTCCGAATAAATTTGGTAAATGCTTAGATTTACTATACATTGATACCTCTTCAAAGTATCATTTCATACCTGACGATTTAGTTAGAGATCTCCAAACAAACACGCGGAATCAAATAGTTGGAGATTTCAATGTCTAGGCTTTGGACTGGGGAAGTAGAAAAACAACTCAACGTGAGAATGCCTTGCTCTAACTTGACGTGGTATTGCTAAATACGGCAACCAAGAATAATTTTGGAAATGAAATTTAAATGAGCACAGATCTATAATTGAGATTGCGTTTATCGGTAAGTCCTTAGAAGGAAAGAATAAGATAAATGAAATATTCACAAATAGCGATCATCAAGCAGTAGTGATAGGCAGGGATAATGGCAAGCCCAACTAATTCCAGTGTGAGAGCGCCCAAAATAAGCGTTTTTTATAACATTTTCCATTATGGCCAGAACAAACAAAATAAGAATTTTTGATCATTTTAAATTAATACACCCAAGATTTATTACTGGCTAAATGAGCACCTAACCCCCTCCTAATATAAAATAACTACACACCACACTCAACACATCATCTGTTCATCCCACACTACACACAACAACTCAACGCATCATCATCTATACCACACCTTTCACACCACACACGAGGACACAAAATACAACAAAAGGGACTGGCGGACGGCGCCCAGGGCTCTTTCTCAATCGATCCATGCGCGTACACACAACCGACCAATCGCATTAAAGGTGAGTGCCGGGAATTTATTCTTTTAACAAATTTTATATGGTCCTTCGAGCTGTAACGGACGGCACTAGTGGTGACAAAATAATCACGGTGCCGCGTTAATAAAATAATCTTGGTCTCGCGGTCGCGCAAAATTATAACTTAACTAATTAAAACTAAACTAAAGGAAAAAAACGGTAGTGAAGAAGATCAAACGATCAAAACGGTGGTGACAAAGTGACGAACAAAAAGAAAAAAAGAGCCCGGTAGTAACTAAACTTTGGAAAAAAAAGCACCGGTAGTGACAAAAAATTTGGAATAAAAAGAGAACTGTAAAAAACTGCGAAGACCAAAAAAAAAAGAGGGAAAAAAAGCGATGGTGAGACAAGTTGGTAAAAAGGAAAAATATATATATATATAAATCTATGTACATGTGCATAACATATAAAACAATGAACAAACGTGCAAAAAATGTATATGCATATATATGTATACAAAAAAAAGCCCACAGGGAAATCACAACAACAACAACCAGCACAAGGATTGGAGAAAGATGCACAGGCACAACAAGCGCAAGCTCAAGCGCAGGCCCAAGCACAGGCACATACACATATTTTCCCCAAAGTGAGTTGTATCGTTCCTTTCAATTGTTATTTATTACATTCATATACATATGTATGGTTTAAAATCTAAAACTTAAATTTACGTTTCAGACCAAAATATCGAATTTAAGCGATGGTCGAAAAATAAGTGAAAACCCTTACCGAACTGTTTTCGGTATTCGGTTTATTTTAAGGTAGAACCCGAAAAACCGCTAACAAAGCAGTTTGGTACTGTATATAACGGATTAGTGATTGCCGTGTTATAATACAAATTTATTCCGAAAAAAAAAAAAATATATATATGCAACAAATCAAGTATTTACTTGCAAAATTTCCAGCAAGGCCCCTTATATTGAATCAAGTATAAGCAGTATTGCTTGAAATAATCTACGGCAATTACAAGCAAAAAAAAAACATATGTGCGAACTACATTTTGTACCATACATACTATACATACATATATTTCACATTTCTCGTATATTTCTAAAACCATACAAAGAGCATAACTGGCTCATTTACTACTCAAATCATATTAATATAACATATTTGAAAATATATACATATAGTACATTGTACATACATTCTAAAGTCAGAATATCTTTAAATTTTCTTTACGCCGCCTCTTCTCACTTCGAACATATATACAAATTATTAACTTATTAACAAGTGAATTTGCGAATCGTCGTTTCTTCGTACCGCGAACATATCCATATACATACATATATACGTATATACTATATATATGTATATATGTACATACGGGTGCATACATATGTGTAAATACAAAATCCTATGAAAAATATACCCTGTCGACATCGGGTACAATTTAAAGACAATAATAAATATAACATAAAACGTTTTTAAAATACTTAAATATAAAATACTTAAATATTTGTGTATTGTCACATATTTAGTCCACATTAGCATATTTCCCAAAATACCCCTTGATTTTTTATCAACATATGTACAAAGTGCAGTGATCTCTAAAACGAGCGATCATTAGCACATAATAATTAAAAGATCCACCTATAGGTATACCCTATAGGGCATTTGGACATACAATTTATATAAGACAACAATATATAGAAAAATAAAACATATAAAATATTTCCGGTCAACAATAAATAATTAAATCCAATTTAAGTGATATTCTATATACGTGTAATATTTTATTTGATTTGGAAAACTCTTATTGACTCAAAAGAGTTCTCGTCTAAACATACAAATACATATAATATATACGAAAATATTTGTGAAATTTCGGTGTATCTAAACGCCATTGGGTTTAGTGATGTTTTTGATACTCTTACATACAAAGAGTCTTCTATTCACATTTTTATATACGAAACAACATTTTATACATCTATAAGTCTAGTTTTCACTAAGACGTTTCTGACTTATTTTATACATATTTTAAATGAGCTCAGATGCAAAGGAATCTAAAACAACTCAGTTGCTAAAAGTTCCAAAGATGATTTCGGAAGAAAAAAGTCTGTGTACACCTGCAGATGCTACACGCTCAAAGCAGTGTGCTACAAAACAAAAAAGGGTGAAAGATATTTCATACACCAAATTTATTTCCGAGAGTGACAGTCTAATTCGATACTGCATTCGATTCTCATCTTCACCGATTCAAGATGATTCTGAATCGGCATTAGTGATTAAAAAAGAAAATCTAGACAACTTTTGGACACGTCTCTAAGCGGCATATGACGCAATCGTAGAATCTGACGATTCAGATCTACCAGAAAATTTCAAACCCTCAGCTTGCTCAAAATACGAAAATTGCTTAGACCAAATCGAAGCGACAAAAGTCATGAACTCTGATTAACTAAAACTAATCAAATTAATTGCACCTACTCCACAACCGATAGTAGAGCTGCCACAAAGACAAGCCCAAGAGGCAAGTTCAGGCGTTCACCTTAAAGTGCCAGTATGCGATACAGATATATTTCATGGTGGTTATGAACAGTGGCCATCCTTCCGGGACATGTTTATAGCCGTGCACATAAACCATCCTAAATTATCACAAGCGCAGAAATTGTATCACCTCAGATGCAAAACCAAAGGTCAAGCAGTCGTAATAGTCAAACAGTTCGTTGTCAATGACGAAAATTTCAATTTTGCCTAGTAAGCTCTAAAAGCACGTTACGAAAAGGAGAGAATATTGGTCGACAAACAAGTGACGATATTAATGAATATACCAAAAATTCAGAAAGAAACAAGTGAAGAATTCATAAAGCTTCAATCCACTGTTTCAAATTGTTTGTCGGTTTTATCAACACAGAATATTCTCACAGATAACCGGAACCCCATTCTGGTAAATATATGCACAGCTGCATTACCAGAAAAATTGTTACTTGTTACGTGGCAGCAAATGAAAGAATTTCTTACAACCCAGTATGAAATTGTAGAAAGGGTAGATAAAAAACTAATCAGACCGAAAAACATTCAAAACGACCTTAATAGAAGCTTCAACAGACCCCAAGCAAGTAGCCATAATAATTCAAATAGGAGCTTTTTTTGTAGAGGAGGTCGCAAGCTAAAATCGTGCGAAAAATTCAAAAAAATTAATGTTAGCGATCGAAACAATTTCGTAAGAATGAAAAAATTATGTACCAACTGTTTGTCACTTAAAGATTGCGGAAGCAAATTTAATTGCGTTTACTGCCATAAAAGACATCATTCAATGTTACATAAAACAAATTTTTCCAGCTCAGCCCCAAGCAGCGCAAACGTAAAAAGAGAAACAGGTTTAGATGCCACAACAAATTCGAAAAACTGCCAAACGCTACATAGTGAAAATCATAGTAGGGTACTATTACCCACAGCAGTTGTCTCCATCGAACACCGAGGCCAGCTGTTTAAACTCAGAGCCTTAATAGACCAAGGATCACAACGATTATTTATAGCGTCCATCGCTCAAAACAGGCTACAGTTGCCAACAAAACTGGCCAATTTTGAAATCATGGGAATGGGCGGAAGAGTTGTTCAAAACTCAAATAAAATCTGCCCCATTACCCTCTTTTCCGCCAAAGAAGATAAGCGCATACAAACAGAAGCTATTGTCTTACCGCAATTAACCAATATGCTAACACGCTAGCACATAAAAAGCAAGCATTGACAAAAGGTTTCACACCTAAAGCTAGCAGACCCAAACTGCAACACCACCGCTCAAATAGATCTTCTATTAGGCAGCGATCTCATACCACAGATAATACTCGAAGGTATTGAGAAAATCACAAACACACTTCTGCCGCAAAATACCATTTTCGGATGGGTCCTAGTTGCGGAACCAGTTACAACATTGACAACTCAAGTTGAGGAAGTCTCAAACGAGTACCTCAATTCACAATTGAGAAAATTTTGGGAATTAGAAGAATAGCCCCCCATATCAGTCACAACCCCTGAAGATCAGTATTGTGAGGACTTTTACAAAGCCACAAGTACTAGATCGGAAAGTGGTCGGTACGTCGTACGACTACCACTTAAACAACAATTTCCTGACACACTCGCCTTACGTCACTTTCGCACCTCTGAAATACAGCAGTTTCTAAGTATGGAAAGAAACTTGCTTAAAAAAGGTGAGATAAACCAGAATATGATGGTGTGTTGGAAGAATACCTCCATTTAGATCACATGGAGGAGGTAAGCCCGTGCGAAAAAATCATCAATGGCAAATACTTACAGTAATGCCAGATAAAAAAAAAACAACTAAAGTAAGAGTKGTCTTCAACGGCTCAAGATCCAATAGCTCGGGGAATTCCCTAAGCGATATTCTGTTTACGGGACCCACGCTCCAACCTGATTTAATGCTGCTTATTCTAAACTGGCGTATATTCAAATACGTATTCAACGGGGACGTCGAAAAAATGTATAGACAAATAGTCGTACGTAAAGACGATCAACATTTTCAACGTATTATGTTCCGGAGATCCCTCACCAGTCCTTTACGCGACTTCAAATTAAAAACAGTTACATTTGGAGTTAACTGTGCACCATACTTAGCCATTCGAACACTCCACGAATGGGCAGACAACACAAAGTCAGAATTTCCTCTGGCAACTGAAGTGTTGAAAACTAAAACGTATGTAGGCGATGTTCAGTCTGGAAGTCAAACACCTCCACAAGCATACGAGGCCTTATCACAGGTAATAAAAGCCCTCAAATCCTTAGGGTTTCCATTAAAAAAATTACGACAAATCTCCCAAATATACTCAAAGATACTTCAAGCAAAAATTTGTTGGACCTTAATTTTCTTATATTCGAAAAGGAAAGTACAACAAAAACTCTAGGCATCCAATGGATTGCGATATAGGAACAGTTCTCATACACGGCTGAGTGTATCTTAATACAACAATTATGGCTAGACGGAACCGACTGGGACGAACAACCTCTTCGTTTAAAAAAATGGTCCCAGTTCGCAAACAATTTGAATGATATTTCTCAGATACAAATTCTGCTATGGGTAAACTACTCTCCCGAACACAAAGGCTTACTGCGCTACTATCTATGTGCGCACGACCACAAGATGATGCCGACATCCTTGAACGATTTTCATCGTTTCCAAGAGCTCTCAGAGTAGTTGCTTATATGTTCAAATTTATAGAACAACCCAAAAGCAAAGTCGAGGGATCACATATTTTCCCATGCAACACAGTGACGCACCTAGAGTTACAAAAACAAGGGTCGCACTAATCGCATATACACAAGCGCGCTACTTCAGCCGCGATATATCACCACTAAGGGAATCGAAGCCGATTGAGAAAAAGAGCTCACTCTTAGTTCTAAACCCATTTCTGGACACGAAAGGTCAGCTTCGTGCCAATGGTCGGCTTGCCAATTCGAGCCATAATAATTCCGAAGAGATCACCATATGCCACATTATTCCTCAATTAGATTCTGTGAGAACTAAATATCTATGCAGAATTTAGTCCACGCAACCCATAAAGGCCCACCCCATTGTTCACAATAAACCTTTAACATCGCGATCGCTGACGCAGCCTTCCGTGATCCGGTAACTTTACGAGGCAAAAGTGGTTGGACAGGACATCGTCAGTGAAGCCTACACGAGCGCCGGCAGAAGTAGTCGAGCGTAGTCGTCGTAGCACGCGAGCGTCAGCGTATACGCCAGGGCACCGTTATCGAAGCTTACACTAGCGTCGGCAAAAATAGCCAGGCGCAGTCGTAGTAACAGAGGAGCGTCAACGTGTACGCCAGGACACCGTCATTGAAACCTACACGAGCGCCGGCAGAAGTAGCCGAGCGTGGTCATCGTAGCACGGGAGCGTCAACGCACGTCGCAGGATATCGTCAGCAAAGCCCACGCGAGCGTCGGTAGAAGTAGCCGAGCGTGGTTGTCGTGGT
>NW_017536753.1:219095-224993 GCF_001853355.1 Bactrocera latifrons | reverse complement strand
ACGACAGTAAAACGCAGGAGACAATTTGGTAACTTTAACTAAAATATATAAGTTAAATCAAATAAGGTACGATTCGCAGAAGAGCCCCAGTGTTTACAAATTTATTGTAACGAACCGTGGACACGGCGAGTATACCTCAGCAAATTATACTTGTAAGAAGCAGGGGCAGCAAAAAGCTTCGTTACAATTGGAGCCCGAGCAGGGACCCTGCTTATCGTATAATATCAGTAAAAGTTTAATATTGAAATGGCAGATCTCATGTGGTTAGACAATGTGTCCAAGGAGCAACTAATCTCCTTCGCACAGAGTCTGGAAGTTGACCACATAGGCACAACGCGGGAGATTCGTAAGCGCATAACTATATTGGCAGCCAAGGCGCACGAAGACCCCGAAATAGGGGAAAAGTTTTTAAAAATGGAAGCTGCATACAAAGCAAGTGAGATCGCTTCACGAGACGAAGGCGATCAGAAGACAACATTCCCACCAGAGCAAGACAGAGCGACCCCGAGCACTTCCGCGGAATTATCACGGCTACAGCCGCCACCAATGAGCAGGTTACTTCAACAGAACCACATGGTCACATTACGACGGTGGGCGAGATCCATTAGCATTCGTCGAGCGATTGGAAGAGCTCTCCGAAGTTTACATGATAAGCGTTGACATCCTTCCGCGAACCATGCCCGAATTAATGTGCGGTAACACTCTCCAATGGTATCGCAACAATAACGAACTTTAGAAGTATTGGACCACTTTCAAAAAGGACTTTCTGCGTTTCTTCTTACCAGCAAGTTACTTCGAACGCCTTGAAGATAGCATACAACGTACGAGTTGCAGAACGTATGGACGCAACCGGGAATGGTAAGAAGGTGACCGTAGCTTTCGAAATACGATGGCCGATGGCACCACCAAAAAGATTTTCGACGCCGTGGAAACCAGCATTCAACTCGGACAGACATCGCTAAAGGCAGTGTTACACGTGATGCCCGCAGCGATTGATGACGTCATACTCCAATTGGATACACTGGGGAGCATGGGAGCTATAGTATCCTGCGGGGGTCACCAGGTAGTGCTGAAACCATCAGATTTTTATCAATCAACGGCCTCCCGCACCCTGTCGTCAGAAGCCGTAAGCAACGTGATCCCTACTACCCCAGACACACGCCTTCTAAAACACAGGATGAAGCGAAAAAGAAGACGTAAGCTTAAGCAGGAGGGTCAATCGACTCGAGATTTCATCGACCGCCAACCAAAGACGAGGAACTTCGAAAATTCGAAAGCATGAGTGGAGTGACGATCGTGGCGGAACATAAAATCAATATGACCGACGACCGGCTCATCAAGCAACGATATTTTCCAAGGAACCCGGCGATGAAGGCCATTGTAAACGCCGAGATCGACGAGCTGCTGTCAAAGGGATGTATCGAGCCGTCCCACAGCCCACACAGCGCGCCGATTGTATTGGCTCGGAAGAAGAACGGTAAGTGGCGTTTATGCGTGGAATAACGTGGCATATTTCAATGGCGCGTCATGCCATTCGGCTTACATTCGGCACCAGCAACGTTCCAAAGAATACTCGACCAGGTCATAGGCCCTGAAATGGAACCACACGTCTTCGCTTACCTCGACGACATAATCGTCCTAGGCTCTACATTCGAGGAGCATGTACAAAATTTACGGAAGGTACTGCAGAGACTAGAGCAGAACAATCTTCAAATTAACCCTGAAAAGTGCGAATTTTTCAAGAAGAAACTCCGATACTTAGGTCACGTAATCAGTGACAAAGGCATCCACACCGATCCCGAAGCTGAAGCCCCCAACTAACGTGAAAGTATTGCGTGAGTATCTTGGGATAGCCTTCTGGTATCGCCGATTTGTACCCAACTTCGCAACCATGAGCCAGCCGCTCACAGCTCTATAGAAGAAAGGGAAACATTGGAAATGGGGATCTGAGCAACAATCGGCATTTGAAAACATCAAGTAAAAGTTAGCGGAGGCTCCCGTAGTAGCATGTCCCGATTTCAGCCAGACATTTTGCAGACGTACGCTAGCAACATCGGTCTGGGTGCTGTGCTCACACAGAACCTGGAAGGAGGCGAACGCGTAATAGCCTACGCCAGCCGAAAATTAAACGAGGCGGAGAAAAACTATTCAGTTACCGAAAAGGAGTGCCTCGCCATAGCCTACCTAGAGGGATATCGATTCAAAGTGATAACCGATCATATGTCACTGAAGTGGCTGAATTCCATCGAGAGCCCTTCCGGTCGTATAGCACGATGGTCTTTAGAATTACAGCAGCACACCTTCGACATCGTGTATCGCAAAGGGAAACTTAACCAAGTAACAGACGCGCTATCGCGACAGCCGCTAGAGGCCATAAGACAGGCGACGACCATGTCTCCACAATGTAAATGGTATCGAAAGCAAGTAGAGGAAACGCGCAAACCCCGAAAAGTACGCGGATTACATGGAAAAGGATGGCAAACTTTATCGCCACATTCCGCGCCGATCCCAAGATGAAGAGGCTATACCCTGGAAGCTATGTGTGCCTAGGCCCCGCATAAGAGTGCTACAAGAGAATCACGATATACCTAGCGCCGGACACATGGGCATACGCCGGACAGTAGCCCGAGTCGCCAACCGATATTACTGCCCAGGAATGTACCGTGACATTAGCCAGTATGCACGCCAGTGTGAGTCCTGTCAGAAATACAAGGAAGGACAGCAGAGACCAGCAGGGAAGATGCTTTCACAGGTGGCACAAGAACCGTTTGCCACAGTTTGTACCGACTTCATTGGACCCTTACCGCGATCAACCCATGGCAATACAATGCTTCTGGTATTTTTCGACCGCTTCAGCAAGTGGGTTGAATTAATACCCATGAGGCGCGCTACAGCTGAAGGACTTCGTCGCGCATTTAGAGAAAGAATCCTCGCAAGATTTGGTGTTCCGAAGATCCTTATTTGGGACAATGGTGATCAGTTTACTAGTACACCATGGCAACACTATCTAAAGGAACTAGGGGTACGCCAGCAATTCACCGCACCTTATACCTCTCAACAGAACACCACGGAAAGAGTAAACTGTACGATCAAACGTATTATCGCACAACTCAGCAATTCACGACACCAGCAATGGGAAGATTTTCTCCCAGAGATCGAGCTCGCGGTGAATTCCAGCATCGCGGCCTCCACAGGGTATAACTCGGCATTTCTCGTACAAGGACGAGAACCGCGACTGCCAAAGGCCCTTTTCGACGAAATTGATATCGGCACAGGTATGATGCCCACGACTGCTGAAGAGAAGCACAACAGGATGCAGGAAGCCTTCAGAATCTTCCGACAAAACATGGAGAGAGCGTCCACGGATCAAGCCCGCCATTATAATCTGAGGCGTAGAAAATGGACCCCCGCGATGGAAAAGCTAGTTCTTGCCAAAGAACATCATCTCTCTAAAGCCGCGGACGGTTTCGCCGCAAAATTAGCCCCGAAGTTCGATGGCCTTTATAAAATCCTTAGATATATTTCACCAGTGATCGTACATGTTCGGAAGATCGGCGGTGAAAAGGAGAAAACGATGAACATCAGCGAATTGAAGTTGTACAACACTTCCTCAACAGTGTATCCGTTTTGCTCAAACGAGCATATCTACTGACCAAACGAGTAGATCAAATTCACTCGACCGTGAGCCGTCAGCGCGGTGAGACATCCGGAGAATTTTTATGAAAACATATGCAAGATGAATGATACGGATAAGTGGACACAGAGATTAAGCGATTCCGTGGACGGATGGAGGAGGAGCAAAGGAAACTCCCCAGGATACGGGCACTGGAGGAAGCGGGCACTTCAGGCACTAGAGGTGCCAGATCGGCGCGCACAGACGCCTTGCAGGCAGCGACGCAACACCTTACGCGACGGACAGGAGTAGAAACAGCGAGCCACGGGGCTAAAGCGTGTACGGCCAACGGCGCCACATCGCACCAGGTCAACGCCGCTACCACTGCGCACACCATCGACCATAAAACCACGGCAGTTTCCGCAGAGGCTCGTAAGGTGAAGACCGCCATGAGGCGCTCTATGGCAGCGCACGTAAGCACGACCCGCCGAGCATCTTGCAGCGTCGCAAAGAGCCAGTCTGGCCGCGGCGCCATGTATCGTCGGCCGAATCAGTAGCAGCGAAGCGTCTACCTCTGACGATGCCACCGTCCCATGGAGATCGCCGGTGATCGAACTCTTCTCCGAAGAACGAGAAGGCGGAACTTACCTTCCCAGCGGGGCCGAATGGAGTCGGCCTATACCGAGCAGACTTACAATCCCTGGAGGACGGATCTTGGCTTACAGACACGGTCATCGATTCTTATGCGAAGCACCTGGAAGCTGAATTTAGCACGAAAGGTTCAATTCTTAGCCCATTCGTTGTCTGGCAGCTGAACCAGCCAGGAAAATTTCCGCCGTATTCACCGCTGGATTCGCAACGTGGATATATTTGAACAGAGGGTAGTCCTAGCGCCACACAATACCGTGCAACACTGGTACCTCCTCGCGCTATCCAACCGCGAGCTCACGCACCATGTCACGGACACAGTCTGCTTTCACCCCCACCAGATATGGGCAGCAGATTCCGCTCGGATGCATCTCCGAACCCTTCACGGCGAAGCTGGCAGCTGAAAAGCGAGTCCAGACATTGGCCACCTTCAAACGCCACCATACCACCCCCGCGCCCAATGCTGTAATATCACCACCACCATCCGCGGAAGTAGAGCTGCCACCTGAAGGTGTAAAAATTTCCACCGCCGACGCAAACGGAACAGCACTAGAGGCTTTCCCGGAAATCACGATCAGAATCCGCAGAAGCCTGAAGGACCTCTCAGACGGCATAGGGAAGCACCGTCTAAAATTTAATACAACGAAGTAGAAAGTGGTCATGTACCGGTGGGGCGTCCACATTAAAACGAAGGCCACAACAACAACCACGACAGAAGGACCCTAGGAAAAATTTTTTTTCTCTTCTACACTTTTAGTTAAGTTATATTATTAAACACTTTTGAGGTATATTATCATAATATATCAAAAAAAAATTAACTGAATTTATATGAAAAAGAAAAAAATTTAACTAAATCTTAGAACTTTTAGTGTGTGTGAGAACTAAATATCTATGCAGAATTTAGTCCACACAACCCATAAAGGCCCACCCTATTGGTCACAATAGGGTGGAAAAACACGCCACTTCTAGAAACACAAGAAGCTGAAACAACACAAATGCAGTAAAAACACGCCACGCAATCAATACAGCGGGATAACCACGGAGACGGAGAAATCAGACAAGCAGACGAAACAACAACAAGCATGCATACGCAGCGGTAAAACCACGCCACTGTGACAGCGTATACACGTCCAGCATCAGACTACGCAGTGAGTTTATCCTCTAGCTAGTCTTGGTACTCTGACTTGTAAACGCCATCTGTTAAGGGTGAACTTGGTAGTGAGTTTATCCTCTGACCAACTCAACCTTTAACATCCCGATCGCTGACGCAGTCTTCCGTGATCCGGTAACTTTACGCGGCAAAAATGGTTGGACAGGACATCGCCTACACGAGCGCCGGCAGAAGTAGTCGAGCGTAGTCGTCATAGCACGCGAGCGTCAGCGTATACGCCAGGGCACCGTTATCGAAGCTTACACTAGCGTCGGCAAAAATAGCCAGGCGCAGTCGTCGTAGCAGAGCAGCGTCAACGTGTGCGCCAGGACACCGTCATTGAAGCCTATACAGCGGCGCCAGAAATAGCCGATCGTGGTTATCGAGCACGTGAGCGTCAACGCACGTCGCAGGATATCGTCAGCAAAGCCCACGCGAGCGTCGGTAGAAGTAGCCGAGCGTGGTTGTCGTGGTATAGGACAGCAAG
>NW_017536753.1:197313-218917 GCF_001853355.1 Bactrocera latifrons | reverse complement strand
CAAATTTATTGTAACGAATCCTGGACACGGCGAGTATACCTCAGCAAATTATACTTGTAAGAAGCAGGGGTAGCAAAAAGCTTCGTTACAATCCACATCTTAATGCTACATGCCGAACATCGCCTCATGCAAAATATGATACGCCATTTCGCTCTACCTTTCACCACAACATTTTGCTGGGCCTTACCAGGTAAAGGCATCCATGTTAAGGTCTCCTACTCTCATGAAGGCTATGTGGCGCCTTTGTATTTTTCACGACAAAGGCAGTACACCTTGAGCTATGTAGTAATCTGACGACTGAGGCTCTTCTCGCCATCAAATCATAAGCGATAATGGCAAAACATTCATTGGAGCTCAACGAGATACAGAGAAGCAATTTGCGAATTTTTTAAAACAGGTGTCACCCGACATCGTACAAAAGTACGTCCCTCAAGKTATCAATTGGCAATTTATACCCCCAAGCGCTCCTCATATGGGCGGTTTATGGGAATCAGCTGTAAAAAGCTACAAATCCCATTTCAAACGGGTAGCTGAAAATTATAAATTCAATTACGAAGAGTTCACGACATTACACTCACAGTACTCTCGCACAACCCCTCAGATTTCATCGCCTTAATTTAAGGGCACTTTCTAAAAGGAGCACCCATCCTGGCCATTATTGAGCCAGGCGTGGTGTTGCTATCTCTATTAATGGGAACGAATTAAAATTCTCCATCATGATTTTAGCCACCGATGGAAGGACGAATACATAAAGGATCTCCACAAAAAATACCGCTGGAGACTCCCGAACAAGCGCCTAAACTTGGAGCCTGTGTCCTCATTCATGATGATTGTCTACCCCCTACCGAGTGGTGTCTTGGCCGCATAGAAAAGCTACGTTATGGCTCCGACGGTCACATACGAGTCGTGGACCTCCGCTCGCAAAACGGAACACTAACCAGAACGCTGGTGAAGCTGTGCTTTTTACCAACCACCGACGACCGCGAATCCGAAAACCGAAAAAGCCAAACCGATAATATCGCGATATAATAAAATCACTACCAGCAATATGTGAACCGAAGCGAACGTCAGGATAAAAAGACACTATCGTAATTGACGATAGTATGCTTAAAGGAATAGTTCACTGTGATAAACTGCAACTGACCTAACCTCCGTGAATCGATTCAAAGCGGACAACTTTGACACGGGGTGATTAATATTCTATACTTTTTGATGATAATATCAGAGGTACGCCGTATCTTCCCGACTAAGGTACCATTGCTTCCGCAGCATGTTAAAATCGCATTCAAATACCAAATCAAACACCTTAGTTGGTTTTGGTCCTTCACATCACGATACGCCACTGTTTAGCAAGTACGCACGTTTTCGCGACTTGATTAATGACGGCTGGTGTTGACAATTATTGACAGTACCAAGCATGAAGTGATTCGGAGTGAGTGGTTTATCCTTGTCTCACGATCGCGGCATATGTGTAAGTGGTCTGGAGTTGATGATGCTCGCGGCTTCAATCAACAAACCCTACAACGTATGCTCGCGAGGTCCAACTTCCCTTAAAGTTATATTGAGAACACGCTTTAGGCGTTGCCATACGCTCCGATATGCCACCCTCTACAGGATTGTTCGGACTGAATATCCATTCAACTCCTTGCAAAGGAAGATCGTTCTGAATGCGATGACAATCAAATACCTCTGAATACATGCGTCTGTTGAAGGATTGGCTGGGTTAATCACTCCAGTAGTTATTCAGGTGAATAACACCACTCACTTCTCTTTACGCTGACCAACTTTTACGTTGAAAAGACCAAAATAATCAATACCTATGTAAGAAAATGACCTCAGTCAGTCGATCCTTTGACATTTGCCACGTCATAGGCTGTGGAGATGTGTTTGTCGAAATTTTACGGATAAGACATGTCGATATGATCTTTTGCATAGTACGTCTTATGTTCGGAACCCAGTATTTTTTCGAATCTCACATATCATCACCTCCAAGTTCTGATATGCCATCCGGTTGTGACAATCCAGTAAAATTAGGGCCGTGAAGCCATAATTTGGTTCCAGGACATGTCCGCTAACATGCATAAGATATTCTGTATCGATAAATGGCGAGAGTTTGTATGACTCAGATCCCTTCATAACATATCTGTCATCTTTCAATTGATTAAGCTCAAATAAGTACTAGGCAGATTGAACATACTAATACAATAATAATAATATTTTAAATTTCGGTCGTAGATTTTCACACTTTTCTAACAGATCAGGGTTTCCTTTAGTCATCGGTTTAAGTCGTTTAGCAGTAGCCTATGGCTGCAAATACACCTTCACTGGCATCTACGAAGATGTGAGATGGAAATATTTTAACTGTCACTTTTTGTGTTGGTTCACTAGCATTATAACAGAATACTGCATCAGAACATGTCAAATCTTTCAAACGTCTATATAGCAGATCTACAGAGTCTCACATAGAATTTAATCGTGTACTTCTGCTTTAACGAACAGAAACACGTCACGCGAAAATTTGTTCTCACTCTCCAGGCGCTCGGAGACAACTGACCGCTCGATCGTTACCTAGGAAAGTTCTCTACCGAATACAGTCGGTGCGCGCATACTCCGAAATCAGTCTTAATACTTTCCGGACTCGGTATAGGATTTTTGCGTTTTGTGTCATTGTGCAATCTTGCAATCTTAATATATTTTAGCTTGGTCCAAAAGAACTTTCCATTATTGAGAACGCTATAAAATTTTTTGTAAGCTTAATAGTAATTCAGCGGAATCTATCGCATCTCTGCGTGACGATGTAGATAAGCTGAAATCTAATTCTAATCGGCATGATGGCGAAAATCAAAATGTCTCAGGTTCAACAATCGACTGTAGAATTTTCGCCTCTGACTTCTACCATGAAATGTTTCTCTTGCCTTAAAAAGTTTCGGTGATGTTCTTTATACGGTGAAGTGAATGCGTGGGGTGGAGCGTTGTAACAAACACAAAGTCGTTAGTTCTTTGAAAATGAAAAATAATTTTTTTCCTCTGACCATGTCGGACGATGGGTTGGGGTACGAAGTTTTCGAAGTAGTTTCTCAAGTGTTCTGTCAAATAATGTCAATACACGAAATCGGTAGAATGATTGCCGACCCATGAGTTGTTTTCGTGAGAACGAATCACATCTATCAAGTTAAGGTTAAGACGTTCCAACATTCTATTCGACTGCGGGTGAAGAGTGGTGGTATGTATGTTTTCATTACTGAAGAGATTATAGAGAGCGTTAAAGAGCTGAATTTCAAACTGTGATCCCTGGTCGGTCGTGATTCGTAACGGTAATCTGCAGCGCCATATCCATTCTGCAAAATATGTGAGAGCGATACATTCGGCCCCGATAGTATAAATTGAAGATGCCTCTAGAAGCCTGGTGAAACGACCGATGACTGGCAAACAGTTACAATACCCTCTTGGAGATACGTATAGTGCATGATGCATAAAGTAAATAGAGTTTTGTTTTTGTTCGTCGAGAGAGGACTTTACTTCTCCATTGCCTACTTATAGGCTATCGAAGTAGCACCTGTTGGCAAGAGATATTTGCAGTTGCCCTTGTTCATCACCAAACCCATTTGCTTTGTTTCCTTATCCATTCTGAAGAAAGCAGAACTAACGGCTCGGCTTTTGTGAGCAATGATAAACATCATCGACGTACGCCAGCAGCTGTACACTCTTATAGAAGATGGTAACACACTCTATGTAGTTCTGCAGCTCGCATTATTTTCCAGGAAAAACCTAGACCTACAAGCATGCGTGCCGAATAAAAGATACAATATCCCATTGCCTTATCATTGACGGCAATGTAAAGTTTCAGTGGTACATGTACATTATGCAAACCTGGATTCTATTGTCGTACGACTTTCTCCCACTGCATAAATAATTTAAAAAACCGCAGTAAATCCACGGTTTTTTTGATTTTAAATCCTTTTGTCTCAAAATGTATTGCTTAATGATCGAAAATTTACTATCTCTGAAATTTATTTGACAGTGACCTTGTCACTTCGAAAATATGGTATAACGGCGTAAAAATGTGTAAATTGATTCCGTAGCGGTAAAGTATTCAATTGACAACTGAGCAGTGTTAAAATGGTTGGAGAAGTCTGGATGACTGTTGTGATGAAGAAGAGCCTTTAGTTTAGGAAGAAGTATTCTGTGAACAGCCCATTGTTGCCATATTGTGGCCAACAATACCTTTTATGTACGTGTTCAAGAAAGAAGCTACATCAACTATAAAAACAAAAAAATGAAAGAAGGATGAGGAGCGCTTAAATACGTTATGTGGAACTGTAACTGTTCATTTTAATAAAACCGAAATAGTAATGATAAACGAATATGGCAACAAAATATATAAAATGCGAGCGAGCGAATTTCCAGTTAGAGTGAATGTATAAAGAGCCATTGAAATATAAGTACAAAGTTGTGAGTAAGATAATGAGTAATAAAGCGCTGAGTTATTGGAATAAAAAAAGAGATACGTGTATAGCCATTAAATTGGGAATTCTATTTAACAATCCACTGATCGAAATCAACGGTGAGTTACATGATAGACGATTCATCGAGAAATCCTTTACAGTATTTATTCAAATAGGGAATTGGCCCTAAAGAGCGCAATAAAGCATGCAATGTTGATGTAGCTCTCAAGTAACTTGTATCTGTAGTCAAGTTATTTTGACAGCAGGTTACTCATTATGAATGATGCACATTAGAGGAGGCAGAGACAATAAAAATATATTTATGTGTGTAAGTATATAAACATTTTCATAACGATTTAAGGAATGTTGTTGTTTCTAATAAGCTTTATACAACATTTCAAAATGAACTATACTTCATATTAATGATTTTAACTAATTTAGGATGAATTTAACGATCACTTTCTTCAAGAAACAAATGTTTATTAATTGTTTTTTCGCAAAACCAGTATTGCCAAATACGCATTTTATTAAAAAATTATTAAAAATTAGTATTCGATTTCTTTAGAGCTCCATACTATCACAAGAAAATTTCCTGCGGTAAATGGGTATGTAAAAATTTCATATAAAAAACGCTTAAGAAATAGTCAAGAAAATTTCCTGCGGTAAGCGTTTTTTATATGAAGTTTTTACTTAGCTCTTACATATAAAAATAATAGCCCTGACAGACGAGCAAAATTAATACGTATTAAGCAACGCTAATGCGCATTGAAATTTTCTGGTGACAGACAGCAGACTTGTGCATTTAGACAGCTGATAGTGAAATTTCTTTATTTATTTAAAAAAAAACAAGTGAAATAAAAATTAATAAGAGAAATTATTAATAGAAATTTTGGTATTTTTGGAAAATCAATAAAAATTTAACGAAAAACTACGTTTATTATTAACTACGTTCAAAGATAATAGAGTGCAATTAAAAGTAATAATTGATTGTATTGCGTAAAAAGTGTGCGAGAAAGTTAAAAATATTGAAAAAATTTATCGCAAACTGTGGGTTGTTTATTTTCTGCCATCTAAAAATATTAAAATTTTTTTTTGTTAATGTACTTGTACATAATTTAAGTAGCAATATAAAATTGATTACCTTTGATGTTGTAAACGCAAAGGATCCTGCCGACTTCAAACGACATCTGTCAAAAAATAGAAAAAATCGGCCATTTTGGAGCAGTGTCGCCTACTCAAATTTGGTAAATTCAGCTAAAAGCACGAAATTCTTGTAATGTAAATATAAATTAAGAACGCTAATAGCTCTGACAGACGAGCAAAATTAATGCATCTTAAGCAACGCTAATATATACTTGCACATAATTTAATTAGCAGACGCAAAGGAGGCAGCGGACTTCAAGCGACATCTGTCGTGTTGTCTACTCAAATTTGGTAAATAGCTAAATGCACGGAATTTTTGTGCATTGAAAACTTGCATTAACATGGGTCAAATGCGCAAGTAAATGTAAATTAAGTCCACTGATGCATATTAGCGCTGTTGTCTGTAAGGGCTATAATGCAAGTTAGTCTGTCAGGGTTATAAGCGTTTTGTAAGCGTTCAAATGTAAGTAAARCACTTATAAAACGCTGATGTGACCTTTACAAAAGATAACAAAGCAAGGTCTTTATAATAAAAAAGGACCCAACTTTATAAGCTTTTAAAAGGCAATTGCAAAACATGTTTTTTAAGTAACGTAATTACAGGTTTTTTACATGCTTAAAAAACACGTTTTGAAAATGCTTAAAAACCTGTATTTTTAATGAAAATAGTAAGCGTTTTAAACATTTACTTTGTTTGGATATGTCTTTTTATTGATACATTTAAAAAATCATGTTTAATATTAATTTTGTTTTTAATATAATAATATTAAATTAAAATTAAAATGAAAAAAATATTACTTATTATTTACGTTAACTTTTTTGTTGTTTTAATTTTAATACGATTCTTTGCGTACTGGAAATATGACACAGAGGCAAATACAAGTCATCTTCCTTGCCTCTATTTTCAGCGAAAGTTTCTGCAATAGAATTAAAATATGAATATAAAAATGTAAATAGAAACCTATTAAACGTATTTCACTTATTACTATGGCAGTGGCGACAGTGAAGGCCCTATCAGCAGTTCCTCGCCAGGAAAAGCCCTCAGCAACGTTGTCGGTACAAATAGAAATAAAATCAACATTAGCAGTCACCGCACATTTCAAAATTAAATACTTACCAGCAAGGAAAACTACCAGCCACAAAAAACTTTCAGCCGCACCGTCCCATAGATGCTCAAAAATTTCGCTGCTGCAGCGCAAACAATTTTCTTCTTTTTTGCTGCAGACATCAATTTTTCAGACAATTACTTTTTTTAATAGCAAATGATAATTAGAAGTATCAAACGCATTTAATTTAACCATTTTAAGAACAATTTAACTTATCAGCACAATTTGTAACGTGGAGAATGATACGTTTTGTTTATTTTTATGAAACACTTGCATTTGCAAGCAAATTCTCAACCACGTTGGCAAAACTCTTATTTATGCAAGCTTGCTGCAATCTTAATTTACAAAACGCTTGTCATTATGTTTATTGGGTTTCTGAGAGCTGGAAACAACTCTTTGATTACAAAATATTTAGCGAATGCTTGATCACGCAACACATAAATTTTTTTTTGTTTGTTTTGTTGTTTTCGTTAATTCGTGATACGACTGAGCAAAGTAAAACTATTTATTAACATTGATTTATTTCGAATATATACTGACGTCATAATTCTTGAACGAGTACCATTCACTCTCGATTTTTGTTGCAATGATGTTCGTCATATAGTTGCGGCGTATATTTGTACTGACTGGCACACTTTAGTCAGGAAGGCATGTCTAATCTGACTAGAGCCACCTTTTGTTGGCCATCATTCTCGTTAATGTAGCCGTCACCTTTACTGCTTCTTCACGGTCTTTCTCAAAGTGGGCCGATCGATTATCCTCCAGTCTAACGTCACACCCAAGTATTTCAAGGAATGTAGGACAAGAGGCGATGAAATGGGAAGCGATGGCCAAGAAGAGAAAGAGGGGGGATATAAAGCAGGTTAAGCTGGGCAAGAGCTGGAACTGGAGATAGACGTGGTTCTGGAACTGGAGCTAGAGCTAGCAATGGAGCAGGAGTTGGTGCTGAAACTAGAGCTGTGAGTACCAGAGCAATGTGTATAAAATAAAAAAATATCTGTTGACTCAAGCTCTTAACACCCGCCAATCCATCGACCGCTAATGCCTCAAGGATTGCAATTACCTGCTCCTGAAATTCTGAAACCGCAACTGCTGGAAGGCTTTCAGCAGGTGAGGGTACGGAGGCCTTAACTTTCACGCTCTGGTTGCGAGTATCTTGGTCCTCTTAACGAATGCAACGATTCAGTTAACTCAGACCACAACATTTGCAGCCCGTGAGGGTTGGTCGGAGATAACTTAACCTGTTGCAACTCAGGATGCTTCTTGCAGAATATTACGTAATACTGCAGCTTCTTTTGCGTTGTTCTTTCGAGTTTTGAAATTCTTAAAATAAATTAATTTATCTCCACCAAATTTAATAAAGTTAACAAATTACTTGCTTCTCTTGGTTGTCCATTTCCTTATTTTGGTTGATTTGCTTATATAATATAAACAGTTGTTTCACCTCATATGGAGAGTTTTTTGAGCTTTTTTCTTGTGAGGTTTGGGCAAGAATACTCTACAAGATTTACCTCTTATCGTAATACATATCCATGTGTAACTTTTTGTCTTGAAATGGAAAACTCTATTGTAAGAGCAACATTCATCATACAAAATTTTTTAATGTGTAAGAATGAGGCATTAGGAAAGTTGGCGAAAAGGTCGCGCAGAGTTTGGGTGAACCTGATACACAGCGTAGCTGCGTCATGTCTAAATTAACTATTTATTTATTTACTAAGTGTTTTTTATGTGCTTTTTAGATGAGGCTCAACCCTTTACAATTTGCTGGTTGTGTGTGCTGTGTGAATTTATTGAATTATTCATAATTGCAGATAGAAATTCTGATTCTGCAACGGTAATCCCTTTGCCAGAATACGATTCAACACCACCATGGTTGCAACAATTATCCTAATTATTCGTTTAATGGTCATGTGTATATAAAGTTTTTACAGACACTTTAATCCAGAACAAAAAAATATATCACAAAATGTTGGGTGAACACTTTGAACTACACTTGAAAACTACTGTCAAGGTAATGTTGCTGAACATATTTTCAAGTGTTTGCCTTTAGTTCAACGCGGAGACTTTGAAGAAATTAATGAGTAACAAATAGTCAGGGTATTGAAATATTGAATGCGTGAAATAAGAGCGATTTACCAATGTCTGAAGATGATAAAACAATGAAACAATAATAGAAACGTACCACTTCTTACATAAAAATCCCAATAGCCAAACAACAATGAAACACACACACAAAAAAAAAAAAAACATTTGCTGTTATCCCCAATGTTGTATCGGATTGCAACGAATGTTTTGTATGATTTTCAGTCATAGAAATATATTATCTGATTTAGCAAATCATGATTTGTTGATTTTCAACCTACAGTGTTGACGAAAACATTTGAAATAATGAGTAATTAATTCTAAAAATATTCAAAAATGTTTTGGTGGATTTATAGAATGCATTAGGTAGTATATCAAATAATTATTTAGAGCTTTTTGCAAATTTGTCATTCATTTCTATATTTTATTTTTTATCAATTTTAATTCACAAAAACTCACCAAATCACAATTAAAAAAACCGAATCTGTAATGTACAATGATCGGCAAACGTTATTCGATCAAACAAAACATGAATTCGCAAAGTGCAATATATCATTTTTCGAAGGGGTACTTTTTTATTAAAGGATATCGCCACAAAAATATTATTAGCGGATTTCACTCATTCACGTTCTTTGCACACTCTTCTTATTTTGTTGATTTTGATAATCCGATTGATTTTGAAAACTCGCAACGTCGACTCATCAGTTGTTGTCATCGTCCAAGCCTCTTCACCATATAGCAGGACGGGAATAATGAGTGACTTATAGAGTTTTGTTTTTGTTCGTCGARAGAGGASTTTACTTCTCAATTGCCTACTCAGTCTGAAGTATCACCTTTTGGCAAGAGTTATCCTGCGTTGGATTTCCGGGCCGAATTGTTTGTTGGAGTTTATGCTGGTTCCCACTTATACAAAATTATCTACAACTTCAAAGTTATGACTGCCAACAGTGACATGAGAGCCAAGTCGCGAGTACAAAAACTGTTTGTTTGATGACAGGAGATATTTCGTCTTGACCTCGATCACTGCCAGATCCATTTGCTTTGCTTCCTTATCCAGTCAGTATAAAGTAGAACTAACGGCGCGGATGTTAAGGCCGATGACGTCAATTCCATCGACATACGCCAGCGGTTGTACACTCTTATAAATTATTGTACCTGCTCGATTAACATATGCAGCTTGAATTATTTTCTCCAGTAGTAGGATGGAGTCACCTTGTTTGAAATCTCGTTTGGTATCGAGCGGCTCGGAGAGATCTTCCCGATCTTGACGGAGCTTTTAGTGTTGCTCAACGTCAGCTTACATACCAAATTTAGACATCGCGGCATAAAGGCAGCTCCTTTTCGTGCTGTCGGAAGCAGCTTTGAAATCGACGAAGAGATGGTGTGTGTCGATTCTTCTTTCTCGGGTATTTTCCAAGATTGGGCGCATTTGGTGAATATCTGGTCGGTTGTTGATTAGCCAGGTCTAAAGCCACACTGCTAACGGCCAATCAGTTTGCACACTTAAATTCCAATCGTTGGGCATGCTTTTGTCCGACGATATATTACACGTCAATCGGGAAATCGAGTTCGCCTTTTCCTGGCGTTGTACTTTCACTGCCATTCAGCAAGCTGGAGAAGTGTTCCCTCCATAATTTTAGTATGCTCTAGGCATGAGTCACTAAATCACCTTTGGGGGTTCTACAAGAATATGCTCCGGTCTTGAAACCTTCCCTTAGCCGCCGCATTTTTTCATAGAACTTTCGCGAGGTAGGCAGTCTGTTTTCTCCCCGCTGCGATACGGGACTCCTCGTCGTACCAGCTGTTCTTTTGCGTTATCCGAAAACCAATGGTTGTACTATCTGGGAAATCAAAACGGTAAGTTTTAAACTATGAAAATAATAATAGTCACCGCCCTTAGTGAACAAAATTTGCCAAAAGTTAAGCCCGTAGAAATCAGCCATTCTTTTTTGTTTTCATTTGAACAATTTTGCCATTGCTCAGTACGCTTATATGGTTTTGTACACATCTCAGTTTTCAATTACAATTTTCCATACTATATAAAATACGAAAAATGAAATCAAACTATTAAAAATATTTTATATATTTACAAATAAAAGCGTTCGACTCTGATTTTCAGTTAGTTTAAGAAAATTTCAAACATATTGAAGACAATTTTTATAATTACTACAGTATATGTACAGTATGAGAGAGCAATCAGTTGACTCGTTTCTCCGGGAAAAATCCAAATCGTGGCAACGCCCGTAAGAGAAAGTTGAATTTTGGTTTCATAAGTTCTATATACCCAGCAATACAATTATTAATATCTCGTTCGAATTTCACGGCACGTTCCATATTAGGAAAATTTTGTAAAAAATGATTCACCATACTTTCACCTCTTCGTCGTTATCGTTATCGCTATTGTGGTTCTCAGTTTTGCCGTCATCTGTTATTAATTCAATCTGACAATCATAACCTAGATATCTATCATTAAATAGTCGACATCTTCAATTTGCAGGTCCTCAAATAATTCTCCTCCGATTTCGCGTGCCAAGGCTATAATTTCAGAAGTCTTCACCAATGCTTGGGGCACTGGGGTACCACTTTTGACGCATTCTGGGAAAATTCTTTCCAGCAGGAATTTAATATTGATACCCTTACCTTTTCTTTGGCCATTGAAATATACGTAATGCAATCCAAAATATAATATTTTTTCCATGCAACAAAGATCGTAAGGGTGTCCTTCTCTACTGCATCTAAAATATGTTGGAATGGTCGTTGATTATAATAAAGCTTAAACAAGCAATTATACCGGATCTAATAGTTGAATCAAGGAAGTGGTATTAGGTGGCAAAAATATTACTTGAACATTTGGATATGAGCGAAGGATTTTTAATATCAAGACATTGCTGTTCCATATATATTTTAACTTCAGCAACAAAACATTACTAAACCATTCCAGGCTTTTTTATTCGCTCTCTAACGAACCGGAAACTCTTGAATGTAAACAAATATTTAAAAACGTGCATTAAGTGCAAACGTAGGCAATAACGCCGAAAGTGCAAATCAAAACATAAAAAATTACAAAAGAATCAAACTGTTTACAAACTGTACACATAGCATGAGCGCAGCGCAACCCCACTAACAAGGCCTTATTCACTCTCTGACATTCTCTGAATGACTACTTCAGTCGAGCCTGCGAATTCAGCTCGTACCAACAAACAAGGCAACGGTGAGAAGAATGAGTCATCGCAGCGACTAACTGAGCAGCACCATAAGCATTCTTCTTCTTCTTCTTGATTGGCGTAGACACCGCTTACGCGATTATAGCCGAGTTAACAACAGCGCGCCAGTCGTTTCTTCTTTTCGCTACGTGGCGCCAATTAGATATTCCAAGTGAAGCCAGGTCCTTCTCCACTTGGTCCTTCCAACGGAGTGGAGGTCTTCCTCTTCCTCTGCTTCCCCCGTCGGTTACTGCGTCGAATACTTTCAGAGCTGGAACGTTTTCGTCCATCCGGACAACATGACCTAGCCAGCGTAGCCGCTGTCTTTTAATTCGCTGAACTATGTCAATGTCGTCGTATATCTCGTACCTGTCTCTTATACACATCTAGATGTGTATAAGAGACAGCTGTTGGCAAGAGTTATCCTGCGTTGGATTTCTAGGCTGACATTGTTGGTGGTGTTTACGCTGGTTCCAAGATAGACGAAATTATCTACAACTTCAAAGCTTACATTGCTTACAAAAAACAAACGCAGAAGAGAACGGCAGTCAACAACGGTCAGCAGCAAACGTGATCTATGTTGGTGTGATCAAGCAGGTATCAGCAAGTAAGCAAACAGTGAAGAACAACATAAAGCAAAGTGAGAATGTACCAATAAAAAAAGGCCAGTCTGTACAAACTGGCATTGACCGCTATTTATTTATAAATTTTAAGGCGGTACAACAATTAAGAATAAACCGGAAGTAATAAATGGCAATAGATTTGCCTTACTAAGCAATGGATCAGACGACGATGCGACAGTCGTTAATGTCAAAGCACCTCTAATATATTTGTGCGAGCATAGTAGTGCTCTCGTTGCTGAATTAAGTTAAATTGTAGGTACTAACAATTTTCATATAGTGCCTTTGAAAAAAGATGAAACAAACCTTTCATCCATGAAAAGGTGTATGGTGGCACGGCAGTATTGATTAGAAATCGTTTAAACCACTATGCTCTAGAATACCATGCTACACCTACAAGCTACAACAATATCACTAACAAATCAGGGTTGTGACTTTAACGTTACGGCTATATACTGTCCACCTCGTTTTAAAATTACACAAATCGAATTTAAAGACTTTTTTGGAACACTAGGTCAAAGATTTCTGGCAGGTGGAAAATACAACGCAAAACACACGTACTGGGGCTCACGTCTTATTAATCCGAAAGGACGACAGCTGTATCAAACTGTTATAAATAAGCACAATAATCTTGAAATAATATCTCCTGGTAAGCCAACATATTGGCCTAGTGATCGCAAGAAAATATCAGATTTAATTGGTTTTGCTGTAATCAAAAATATAT
Source organism: Bactrocera latifrons (assembly GCF_001853355.1). NCBI lineage: Eukaryota > Metazoa > Arthropoda > Insecta > Diptera > Tephritidae > Bactrocera > Bactrocera latifrons. The sequence continues at coordinate 205,594 of NW_017536753.1, read as the reverse complement.
ATAAATCGCACATAATAGCTGATACATGTACTGATCTATCTTCTGATCACTCTCCTGTAATAATAAAGTTATATGAACAACCCATATTTGTTAATTTAAAAGTGGGTCTGACTTCTTATAAAATGAATTGTCAAAAATATTACTATTGAGTACAAAATAAATACAGGAAGAGATATTAACGAAAGCATAAGAGAAGTCAATGTTATAATAACCAGCGCAGCTGTCTTAGCAACAACAAACAAAAGCTATAATCCGCTTGGTTTCAGAAAAATCTCTAATGGGAAATAGAAATGCTTGTATGTAAATGAAAAAAGGTGTGCAAGACGTGAATGGCAGATAAATCGTTCCTCTTCGACTCAGCTTCAATTAAAATTTGCTGTACGTAAACTGAAAAAAGCGCTTCAACGTGAGGAAGAATTGAACACCGAAATATATATAAGGAAGCTGTGTCCAAATTCAAACAAGCTAAATTTCCTTCGGAAAGTCCAAAAGTCCATGAAGCCACCAACTGACTCCAACATGCCTATACGAGACTTGGGAGGAAATTGGAAATGACGAGGAAAACCCTAATCGCTTTGCCAATCACCTAGAAAAAGTATTTCAACCCAATTTGCCAAAGAACAACTTTAAGCTGTCAATCTTACGCAACACAGCTAAAGAGTCGCTCGAGTGTCTTAAGACTTCACCTTGGGAAACTATTGGTATCATCAAAGAACTTAATCCGAAAAAGGCGCCAGTGCATGATAATAGTTCCCCAAAAATGCTAATTGAGTTACCAATTTTTGCTGTAGAGGTGGATACTTTCCAATTTCATGGATTTTCGCAGGTTATCTTGATAGATAAACCTGGGAAAGACTTAATACAGCCGTCTTCATACAGACCAATCAGTCTTGTATCCTGTCTTTCAAAAGTATTTGAAAAAGTATTACTATCAAAGATGTCTCCTTTCCTCCGCGAAAATAATACAATAATAATGCATCAATTCGGATTTCGTGCGAAACATGGCACAATAGAGCAAGTAAATGGAATTACTAACGAGATAAGGAGAGCATTTGAGCACAGGGAGTACTCTTCAGCAATATTTCTAGACGTAACTCAGGCGTTTGGTAAAGTGTGGCACGAAGGTCTTTTATATAATATTAAAAACCGTCTACTTTTAAAATTGTATCTTATTTAAAAAATCTTATTTAAAAAATAGAAAATTTATGGTAAATGTGGGATATTTCATATCTGGTGGACGACATATATGGGCTGGTGTACTCCAGGGCAGTGTTTTAGCCCAACACTATACATCATATATACAGCAGATCTTCCAAGTTAAGTTCTCTCGAAGAATGGCTAGCGAACTGGCGCGCCATGGCGTGTAAATGTGAATGAAGAGAGTGGAAGCATATTACATTTCGCTAAGACCAAAGATGTGCCCGGCAGTAAAAATAAACCATAATTTAGTACCACAAGCGAACGATTACCTCGTTGCCTTGGTATTCACCTATATAGAAAGCTCACGTGGAGAAAACACATCTCTAGTAAAATAACATGTATGAAGATTAGAACTGCAAATTTAAATTGGCTTTTAAATAAAAACTCCAAAGTTAGCATAGACAACAAAGTGCTTTTATAAATTAGTAAAAATGTCTTTTTTACCTTCACAGCGATGTTACTCGCTTTATTGCTTAATGAATTCTAGCATTCTACTTCGACCTGACCTGACTTGCTTGTTTTGCGCCACGGAGAAACGGTTCTTTATTGTTCTTTCGAACTGCACATGTTGGCGGGAAAAGAGAGCTATTCGATAGTTGTTGTTTATTGGTATGCCAGCCATTCATCGAACGCCACGCACATACCGCAAACATTGATAATTGAGTGCAAGAATAGCTTTAGCTCAGATTATAGTATTAACCTTTGTGTCAGATTTTATTAACTCTCGTGTTTGACAACAGGTGTACCTTAACTACTCCCCTTGTTAAGCTCGAAGCGTTCGCGTTTCGACAAAGTCATTTTGAATCTCGAAAATCGAGGTGATGGTGGTAGCAGGTCGAAAAAATTATAATTTTTTACAATTGTAGTAGCTTATAACTAGGTTTAGAAAGCTGTTTTAATGAAATGGTATTAAGTCAATGTGGTAATGAGAAAAAATATATACATTTTTTGTGTGTTTTGTTACAGTTGTTTTTGCTTAGAACTAGACTTAGTTTTAAAGAAATGGTAATAATTCAAAATCAATGAAAGTATTTTCTTTTAAATCTATTATGTGGTTTAAAAAATAATATTTTATATTTTATTATTTAAATTAAAATTTTTTAGGAAATCATTAAAGAAAACTATCACAAATTGCTCTTATGGAGTCTTTTTCCTTTGATCATAACTGCAGTACCGAGATCTTTTTTGATAACTTTTTCTATAAAAATTTTATCAAATTGATTACACAAACGTTTGTTTCTTCTCAAAAAAGCCTTTTCTCCAACTTCATATGTTTTAAGAGTTTTATTTGCGTTAAAACTTTTAAGAGTTTTTTCTTGAGCTTCTACTAACCTTCTTTTAACAGCATTTAATTTTACAGCTTAATAATTGTGAAAGACGTCAATAGGCTTTGCGTTTATGACAGAGTGAATGCTATGATTGTATTTTTGGGTTGCTAGTAAAATTAGGTTAGTTTCATATAATTGCTGTCGTTCCTTAATACAACGCGCTATTTCAAGCAAGGTAGAGTGAAACCCTCCCACTTTGCCGTTGCTTTCGCTGTGAAGTGTGGGAATGAAGAATTTAGAAAGTGATCACTTAGTAGTGCTCTTATTAAATTGGAGCCTTTTCGTTCTCGGATACAACGGTTTTTGTATTATTGAAAATTAATAAAACTTGTAGAAGAGCATCTTTGATATCACCAGTGGTTCTTGATGCGATTGGCTTCACAACGGCAAATTTTGAAAATTTGTCGACGCATGTCAAAAAGTTTTGTTTGGTAGTAATAAAAATATCGAATCAATAACGAGTAATTCGGTGTGATTGATTAAATGAAATTTAACGCCTGGAAATTTGGATAATATGGGACTCTGTATTTCCGCTAAAGTAAAACGGTCACAATGCAAATGGTCTTCATTGTGACGTTATAATTTAATGAAGATTTTAAGTAGCTTATCAATTTTTCAACAGTATCAAAAAATATGGTGTGTCGAATAAATTTCTGGAACAAAATTGTAGTGTTTTTATTGAAAGTATTCGATTTAAATAAAATGAGTTGATTTTTGAATTGATTAACAGGATGCTTTATAGTTTTTATAGTGTTAATAAATGACTCTTCACTATGAGCGGTTTGTTTGTTTCAGATTCTTCCAAATTATTAACGTAATGCCTAGAGAGAGCGTCAGCTACCTTATTTTCTTTTGCCAGGTGAAATTTGGCGAAAATTCTTCTATAAATGCGCGCCATCTTTTCATTTAACTATTTGGATTTTTTTCCGATATAGAAAAAATAATGGTCGGTAAAAATGTTTATATTTTTACACCGTAAAGGTGATGTCGCAACGTTTTCAAAGCCCATACGATAGCAAGAAGCTCTCGAAGAATGACGTTATTTTGTTCTGTAGCAGAAAGAGTTCTCGATATCCTTTAATGAGGCGGCCATTTTGACACAAAACTGCACCTAAAGCGGTCGACGAGGCATCCTTTGTCAGATCGAAAGGTTGTGTGTAATTTGGATATTAAAGAAGAACGTCTTCGGAAGCTAACACTCGCTTTACTTTTTCGAAACCATTCAGCGCCTCACAATTAAGTTCAATTTCAACATTTTTCGATTCTTTTTGCCCCTACATGTCCGTTCTCGTCACGAAGATATTTGGTTAATGGTTTTACCATATCGGCATAATTTTCTACAAAGCGACGATCTCTCTGTCGATACTTCATTGAAATGTACTTGGCGCATTTTTTAAACCGAAGTGTAGCCTACAAAACTCATACTTTCCATTGTTAATGCTAAATGCAGTTTTTTTCTATCTTTTTCGCACATAGCAATCTGATGGAAAAAACATTTTAAATCTAAGGGGGTAAAATATTTTGAATTTCCCAAATTGGCTAAAATTATAGTTGTGTTCGGTATTGGATATCGATCAGGAACTGTTTGTTCGTTAATTTTCCTATAGTCGATTACCAGTCATAGCTTCGGATTACCACTTTCATCTAAACCCTTTTTGGATACAACATGGACGGGGGAATTATATGGAGAAAAAGATAGAAGTCTCTGAGGAGTGTTCTTATTTCGTTATTAATGAACGGCGCAACTGAAACTGGATACGGATAGCTTTTACTATAAATTGTATCATTTGTAGGAGTACGAATCCTAGCCTTAACATTCGTGTTAAATAGTAGTGATCTATTTGGGTCAGCAAATGAATTTAGGTGTGTGTTAATCACATCTCGAAATTGAACAGAGTCTTCTTCTATTGTAATCAAATTGCTTTGGTTGCATGAGATGCTGTAGTTTCACTTTACCGTTACGGTAAAATAAGTATCCATTTTCAGTATCAGCACTAGCCTCAATTTCTCTAAGAAATCGTATCCAATGATACCATCAAATGTACTTAAGTTGGGAAGTAAGTAAAATGTTGAGGTGTGATCGAGAACATTCAGCAGGCATTTCTTTGTTAAATTTGTCCCATTGATAGACTTGAACTTGAAGCATTTACCGATACTTTTGATGCCATGCAGAAACCAAAAATATTTACATAGTTCTTAGAAGTTCCGGTGTCGATTAAAAGGTGTAGCACCTGACCACTTTCGGAAGTTTTAGTTATAAACGGCAGGAGCAATTTTAGTTTAAATAATTAATTTCTTCAACTTGTTTCGTATCGCTATCAACTTGGTTATAGTTATTAGTATCATCATCAAGGTAACAACTTTCAGCGTAATTTCTGAAATTATCGCCTTGAGAATACTTTTCATTATATTCTTCGCAATCTACTTGATCAAAGTTTTTTTTTTTTCAGGCAGAAAGTAAACTTTTTTCATTTTATTTAAAGGTGCCTGATTTGAGGAGGATTGCTCGTAATCGCTTAAATATTGGCAGATGAATCGTTAAAGGCTGCTGTTTCGGAGCATTTCGAATTGACTGAATTGGTTGAAAATAATTTTTATTTTGGTGGTAATGCGGATTATACTGATTATGAGGAGAAGAGCGTTTATGATAATATGAGGTATTATTGTCGATTTCCATCGGCATTGGCCTAGTGTGAGTGTTTTGAAAGTTGTGGGTAATGCGTTCAGTATGCGGTTGGGAATAAGTAGTAAGCGCGGGCAAAGTCATAACGCATGTGAGTAATTTCAAGCTCTGGAGCTACTGCGCAGGAAGATGCTTTGGAATTACCGAAAATAGAGCAAAGCGTTTTCTCTTGCTCGATCGTTAAGAGCTGCAATAATTTCCCTATTACTACTATGAGTCATTATTTGTTTGTTAATTATGAGAGTTAATTGTTTGTCAACTTTGTCATAATATTCGGAAATTGACATCCTACCTTACCTTAACACATTAAGTTCGTGCTCTAGGACATACAATGGTCCTTTGTCGGAATACGATTGATCCAACCTAGCAATGATTGATTGAAAATTAAGCACTGTATTGAACGACGAAAGAGTGGAATAGCAGATTCAGTAATTTTGTTTCGAAATATTCCCGTTGTAATGTAGTATATTTCCGAACCCCCTTTATTAATAATTTATTCCAAACTGGGCAGCGGTACGCCATGAAGGATATGAGAATGAATCGCCTTTAAATTCAGGCAACGACTTAATTAGGTCCAAGCTAGCATTATTATCTGAACGGTGGGAGACGTTAATCGATTCCATTGTGAGGTTAATTGATCAAGCTGATCGGAAAATGCTTGCCTAGTCCGCTCAGTAGCAATGCTAACTATTTCTATAACTTGTTATCTACTAACGCTCATGTTGATATCTAAAAACTCTTAAATTTTCTTTTTCATAAGCTTCAAATAATAGTTTGTAGCAAATATAAATAGATATTACTGTTTTTAGAAACAAATTTAATTTGAAAAGTGAGGAAAAAGTAAAGTACTAAATGGGATATGCGAGCAATGAAAGAGACCATTTTACTAGCCAGATCGCGGATTATAACCTCCTATGCAAATTTGAGATCCGAAAAGTACGCTTCATATTTCTATGAACTACAAACACACTTATGTGTTATTGATTTTAGTTCATTTTATTACTTTTATTGAGATGAAAATACTGAACTTATAGAAAAAACATTTTCGAAGAATTGTATTAATTTTGTTACGTTAATTGTATTTAACGTTTTCCTCTTTATGATTTTTTGTAAAAGCAAAAACTTTATTGTCTAGATTATTATTTTTCACACTTTCCACGAGTTTTTTGACAATGGTTTTTGACTCTTAGGTAGTTTTTTAAACACAAACCTATTACTTTTTGTGATTTTTAATTATTTCTTACATGTTTTCGTGAGAATTTAAATATAATTATTAATCCTGTCCTCAGGGTAATTAGTCCTTTCCGCAAAATAAGTGGTCTTCTTTAATATCCTTGAATATGATAGTTCAATGGTTAGAAATTTTTAAGAAGTCCCACGTTGTTGGGCGCCAATTAGTAAAAATGCCTTTTTTACTTTCACAGCGATGTTACTCGCTTTATTGCTTAATGAATTATAGCATTCTACTTCGACCTGACCTGACTTGCTCATTCGTTAGTTGACTGTCGACGCGAATAGACGTGCGTGCGCATCGTTGCGATTTTTTCAAAAGTGTTTTTTTTTGGTGATTTCTTTTGCGATTCCTTTTGTGCGGTAATTTGTTTACGCGATTTAGCTGGCACCGTTATTGCCTGGCGCGCGTGTGTAACGGTCGGTGATTTTGTTTGTGCGATCGTGTGTGCGTGGGTTGTTGACCGCGAGTGGTTTTGTACGGGTACACAATTTTGTGCATTTTTGTGTACATAATCGTGGGGCATAGCGGTAAGTAACTTTATTATTACTACCCTATATACGGASAACGTGGTCATCCACGTTGTTGYTATTGGCGGAAGCTTTGCACGGTTCCAGTGCAACGCCGTGTTGTTGGCATTCTTGCTGACGGAACTGCCTGACAGTAGTTCTGTGCTGAGCAACTGGTGTTTAGTTGGCTCAGTGTCAGGGGAGTCTGGACAGGATTGMCCAAAGGGTGCAGGCGTCTGTCCAGCGTTGGAGATTGCGACTCCTGTGAGGACCAACGGTCATAAAAGCGAACCGTTTAGCCCACGGTGCGATTCGGTACAGCGTCACATCGGYCGACTCCGGACCGTTACGGGGACATTGTCCGTCCGGCGGCCAATTGAGTGGCCTTTATCCTARCTCCKGTTGGGGTTGTGGGCTGTGCCACTGCGAGCACGCTATAGTCGACCGCTTGGGTGGTCGCTTTTATTGAGCGGGCCTTCGCGTGGGTTGCACTTTTCAGCGCGTTCAGACGCAGGTATCTGGCGAGCAGCTGCTCCAGAATCTTTCTGGCCAAGAGCTCTCTATGCTAGTGGTACGCCAGTAGATCAGTTCGACTGAAGGGTGAGTCGGGCAGTGAGATGCCTCCTGGACGGAAGAGGAGGAATAAGACCCTCGCTGGAAGCGGAGATTCCGCCGCTTCYACAGTCGTGGATGACTCCACGTCGGGCGGTGAAGGGGAGACGACGGTTGCGGWAAGGTCTCCACCGCGTAGTMAGGCGCGTTTGGGGTCGCCGCGTCTAGAGGACGGCAGCAAGGGAGGGAGCAGTAGTTGTGGCGGGATTGCCAACATGGCTACCGCTGAGAAAGCGGTTTCGCGTGCGGGGTCGCCGCGTACCGTAAGTGGTTACGAGGGWGRGAGCGGGAGCTGTAGTGGTAGTGCCATCRGGGCCACCACTGAGAAAGCGGGCGCGCGTATGGGGTCGTCGCGACATGAGGGGGAAAGCGGTAGCGGAAGCGTGGCCGCCGCTGTGAAAGCCCTTCCGGCTAGTACGGCGTTGAAAGGCGTCGGAAAGGAGGGCGCTACGAAAGCCGGCACTCGCGTCTCGAGTGCCAAAAAAGAGGGAACGCGGGATGTTTCACGGGGGGCAGTTGTTGTTGGGGGTGGGGCAGTCAGCCATGTTGCGGCTGCCAAACGAATAACGGGGGAGCTAAATGAGCTGGTCTTTGAGGCTAAAAACTTCGAGGTAGGGACTGCGAAAGGGCTGTTGGAGCTTGCCTCAAAATACGAGGCGCTCCTGATGACGGTCATTACCGAGAATGCCCATCTTCGCGGTCAAGTTGATGCCCTTAA
>NW_017536753.1:189744-191255 GCF_001853355.1 Bactrocera latifrons | reverse complement strand
TGCCGTGGAGTAAGGCTGTCGTCAGCAGGTACCCACGTTAAACACACCGGACGTTGACCTGACTTGCTTGTTTTGCGCCACGGAGAAACGGTTCTTTATTGTTCTTTCGAGCTGCAGATCTTGGCGGGAAAAAAGAGCTATGCGGTAGTTGTTGTTTATTGGTATGCTAGCCAGTCATAGATAAGATCAGAATCTCTTTTCTTGCTCTCTCACTTGTCAGCTGGCAAAGCACCCTGATCTGTTTTCTGGCCTGGCACCAAAACAGAATCAGGGTGCCTTCAACCAGCAGTTAGTGAAAAAAGCGGGACGCCAGAAGAGCAGCGCTATAATTACTTGACGAAATTAAAAAAACTGTGCGAACATATTTTGGCAAAATAAATGTTTATGTAAATTAATTAATGATTTTGCATTTTAGCATTTATATATGTATGCATTTTCAAAGTGTTTAATTTAGTGTTTTGTATAATTTATTAATTACCCAAGCTAATATTTGTCAGCAGTGGCATCCTTTGCAAATGTTATAAAAAAATGCGAGTTTTGACAGCTCTCTCTCGAACCAAAGAGTCTCGTATCAAGTTATCTATGAGCCACTCATCGAACACCACGCTTATACCGCAAATATTCAGAATTGAGTTCAAGAATAGCTTTAGCTCAGATTATAGCATTAACCTTTGTGTCAGATTTTATTAACCCTCGTGTTTGACAACAGGTGTACCTTAACTTATATAATGCGACTAATATAATATGTACAAAGGTTCCAATCAAAAATGCTTAGAATAGTCGAAAATATTCATAAAGACCTTGGTATTACTATGGTAAAGAAAGAAGTAGAAGATAGCAAAATTAAATATCTAAACTCCGAGATCACCCAAGCCCTTTGGCTAATGCTTTGGTACATTCCTGCGATCAAACACGTCTTAAAAAGAAGAGATATGTCTGCGTATTGAAAAGCGACGTATCACCAAAACAGCACAATCATTTGTTTTAAGGCTTCAAGAAAAAACATATCCAATAAATAAAATAGTTTTGAAAAAAATACACTTAATTTAATACTTGTTAAAAGATCACATTGCAATGTCATATTTTGTTATAAAAATCGTGTTGTCTTAAGTATTTTCTAAATTAATGGAAGTAAGAGACGCAATTTCTGGTTTGGGAAGTCAGTTCTGAGGTAAACTCAGATGTATTGCCTTTAGTTTTATTTTCTTGTTCACATTTTTTCTCTTCTGTCATAAAGTGATATATTTGCCTACTGACAAACAGATGGCACTAAATAATAGTCGCACAGTGAGATTTCGAGTGATTAGCTTAAAATCTCCTCGGTGTTAAATTTAACACATGTAATTTTTGCATGATAAATAATGGTAAATATTGTAGATTAGTGAAATAATCCATTCAACTCTATAAATCTCGTGATATGGTGTCGGACGGAATGTGGTTTTAGCAGAGAACGTATATCATAGACAGAGAACGTCTATCATAGAGAAGGTTCACGGCGCGGAGATCGTAAA
>NW_017536753.1:168993-187709 GCF_001853355.1 Bactrocera latifrons | reverse complement strand
ATGCTTTGATACCAAATATATACGGATGTACATAAATTATGTGCCGAGTCAGTTGCGCATAGAAAATAAACGAATCTCTAGGCGTAAATTTGTTAGCTAATTCCAATTAGCATTATTTTTCTCATTTAACACTGAAAATGCTCAATTCTGCTATTTTCGTGGTGAAACACGCTTATAATTTGTCTGTGGTGAGACTGGCTCATCTCTGCCGAGTACCCCTTCGAAAAGTTACGATATTTGAAACGTGAACCTTCTCCATGATAGACGTTCTCTGAGAATAGTTTACGATCCAACTTTTTCACTAAACGACTTCGAGTTTTTATTCAACACATTTGACATTTAACATCTCTGAAAGCATACTAATACACAATACTCACATGCTATCGATTGGTTTACGTCTGTCGGGTCCGCTAGTATGCTATATATGTATACATATGTAAAAGACTTAATATATTACAACATTATTATATTGGTTGACAAAAAAGTATTGCGGTATTTTCGCTAGTTGGCGCTGAGAACGCGTAGTTCTAGTTTTATTCGTCGCATCGGGTCATGCTATACCTGTTTGAAAAGCTCATTTCACGCGCTAACACGTGTTTGATTGATTGTCGTTTCTTTTAAGTCGTTCGTGAGTTATAGCGTCACAAACATGGAGAAAAATAAAGAGCAAATACGGCATATTTTACAGTACTGCTACGATAAAGGCAAAAATGCATTTCAAGCCGCCAATAAAATTTGTGACCCGATACAGTTTCCAATTTCACCGCACAACGATGGTTTCAACTGTCGTCGAAAATTGCGATAAAATCGCTGAATTGGTCGAAAGAGACCGGCATAGTAGCAGCCATAGCATCGGTCAAGAGTTGGGCATGAGTCATCTAATCGTTATAACCCTTTGAAGAAGTTTGGAGTCACTAAGAAGCTCGATGCATGGGTGCCACACGAATTGGCGCAAAAAAACTGCTTTGACCGTATCGACGCATGCGAATCGCTTCTGAATCGCAACAAAATCGACCCTTTTTGCAGTGTATGGTGACTGGCGATGAAAAGTGGGTCACTTACGATAACGTAAGGCGCAAACGGTCGTTGTCGAAAAGCGGTGAAGCGGTCCTTCCCGGTGGCCAAGCCTGGATTGACGGCCAGGAAGGTACTTCTGTGTGTTTGATGGGATTGGCAGGGAATAATCCACTATGAGCTGCTCCCCTATGGCCAAACGCTCAATTCGGACCTGTACTGCCAACAACTGGACCGCTTGATGCCAGTACTCAATCAATTGATGCCATCTTTGATCAACAAAGGCCGAATTGTCTTCCAGTGACGCGCCAGAAGCTCCGGGCGCTCGGATGAGAGGTTCTTTTGCATCCACCGTATAGTCCGGATCTCGCACCAAGTTATTACCACCTGTTTCTGTCCATGGCGAACGCGCTTGGTAGTCTGAAGCTTCTATGAGAGGGGCATTATGAAGTTGGCATCTCGTTGGGAACGCGTCATCGAACAAAATGGCGCATATTTGACTTGAATCGCATTTTATGTAACCAATTTTATGAACAATTGAAAATTCAATAAAAATACCGCAAGACTTTTTTGACAACCATTATGTAAATCACATTTCATCATTTGAATTTTCATACGCATCTACCAACACATATGTACATATGTAAGTACAATTCAAATGAAGATATTATCGTTTATCCGTAATGTAATGTGCTCGCACTGCTCTATATGTACATATGTTTGTGTGTATGACATTGCCGAACAGATAATGTATATACAAACCTACATACACATATGCGTACACATATAAATATGTCACTCACAAAAACTACAAACATTGTTCTACAAAAACAACCATCGTTTCAAATAGCATCAGCAGAGTCACAAGTCAATATGGCAGCCATAGACTATTTGGCCCAAGTTTGTAGAAAAACACACAATAACAAAATTTTCACACTTGATTTGGCTTAAGACTTATCGGAATTCCGGACGATCCAAGTAGATACTAAATCTAAAGAAATAGATAAGTACAATTTACCGTGCGATTCTGTACTGTAATACAATATCAAGTCTCTAAATTGGAGATTTGAAGTTAAAGACAAATTTTGAGATTTGAGACGATTTTGCTATTCTGTAAGTGACAGTCACAAAATCTATTACATTTCATTATTAAGAGATGTTTTTATACTTGAATGAAAATAAATATGTCGATATTATTAAATTTTCTATAGTATAGTCACAAACATAATTATCAATAAAAATAAAAATATATGTTGACTTTATTTCATAATATTAACAAAATTTATGTCAAATTGATTTATTTTTAATTTTTTTCGTATTTGAGTTGCTAACAAAATATTAAAAAGCGACAATCGATTAATATCTAAGGTGATCTCTATTCAGTATATTCAAAATGGCAGACAAGAGTTCTTTTTGGTTTTGTGACCTGCTAACTACCAGGTCTCAAATTTGAGGCAATATTTTGAGACTAACAGCCCTATTCTCATGCCCTCACAAAAATCACCACACTCTTTCTTGTGATGTTTCCCACTACAGTGAGGGTAGGAGGAAAATTTTGAAGGGTTTTCGAGACAAAAGCGATCCTTTTACTATGCAAGACACAACATTTATAAATACATTTCGATTAACAAAATCGCTATGTAAAGTACTTATAGGTGTTGGTGCCGCATGATGTGCAGAAGTCGAGTATATCTTTTGATCTGCGTTTCCTAATGTGTTTGTATTTTTACGGGCATGGCTCTTACTAAAAATGCGTTGGTAATAGTTATATGCTCTCTGTGAGCCAGTCTTTTGTGTCTAGAGCTCTGCGCTTTATTTCGAAATTAATTGTGGATGTTAAGGGCAGTGAAATTTATTTCCCTTCAAGCGCGCAGGATGTTTCAGATACAAAGAAGGGGAATGATAAATATATACAAATAAATATAAATAAATAAATAAGTTTTCTCTTAAAGATTTTATACGAAATTTGAGATCAAGGGCACAATCGGCGCCATCGATTGTACCCAAATTGGGATTGTTTCACTCTCAAGCACAGACGCCACTACTCCTCTTTCACTTTTCATGAACCGGAAAGGATTTTACAGCCTTAATGTAGAAGCACTACGTAATGTTCTATATTATACAAACTATTTACCAATCTTTCTGTTAATACATACATATGTATATATTTGCATTTTTGGCAGGGTTGTGATCATCGACTTCTGTTCACCGCTGTAAACGCGAGATATCCCGGGTCTTGCCATGATTCTGGTATTTGGACTACATCCCCAACACGTATGCACCTCATAAGTACCTATAACACGCAAAGTGATTCGTGGTTGCTCGGTGCCCAAGGATATCCATTGGGCCATGGCTGTTAACGCCAGTCGCTGAACCTTCAAATGCAAGGGAAGTGCCGTTGGTGTTTTGAAGTCACGATTCCGGTGCCTCTCAAAACACCGCATTCTTCATTACAGCCCTAAAAAGCGTCTATGATTATTTACGCCTGTACAATTCTTCACAACATTTTACTGAAGCATGGTGTGGCTGCAGACCTTGGCTTCGAAGAAGTTTTAGAAGAATCACAACACACCGAAATTGTTTTCGAAAACCCCAATTTTAGGGAGGGTGCTAGAGTAAGAGAACGTTACATCATGTCTTTATAATATACATATGTATATATTTCCAGTGGTGTTATGTACTATAAATAAAAGTATATACATATATGTAAGTTACTAATTATCTCTATACATTTTACTTCCTCTAAGTACGAATAAAGAGACATCTACTGTAACGAATCTTTTTGCTGCCCCTGCTTCTTACAAGTATAAATTGCTGAGGTATACTCGCCGTGTCCAGGGTTCGTTACAATGAATTTCTAAATACTGGGGCTCTTCTGCGAATTGTACTTTATTTTATTTAACTTATATATTTTAGTTAAAGCTCCAAATTGTCTCCTGTGTTTTACTGTCGTCACCCGAGGAGGGTGCTGTCAGGGTAACGGTTCCGTGTGGTCCGTTAAGACAATACCGTTTCCCGCTCTGCTGTGCTCCTGGGTGCTAGACGAATTGCTGTTCTGTACCACGACAATCACGCTCGGCTACTTCTACCGGCGCGCGCGTGGGCTTCGCTGACGATATCCTGCGACATGCGTTGACGCTCCCGTGCTACGACGACCACGCTCGGCTATTTCTGCCGGCGCTCGTGTAGGTTTTCAATGTGTCCTGGCGGTGTTGACGCTCCTCCACTACGGCGACTGCGCCCGGCTATCTCTGCCGGCGCTCCTATATGCTTTGATGACGATATCCTGGCGTATACGTTGACGCTCGCGTGTTACGACGATCACGCCTGGCTACTTCTGCCGACGCTCGTGTAGACTTCAATGACGCTGTCCACGTTACACTCGCGTGCTACTCTGGTGATGTCCTGTTCGACCACCTTTGCCCCGTAAAGATACCGGATCACGGAAGACTGCGYCAGCGATCGCGATGTTAAAGGTTGAGTTGGTCAGAGGATAAACTCACTACCAAGTTCACCCTTAACAGATGGCGTTTACAAGTCAGAGTACCAAGACTAGCTAGAGAATAAACTCACTGCGTAGTCTGATGCTGAACGTGTATACGCTGTCACAGTTCCGTGCTGACTGACTGATCATCGGCCATCTAACTCCCCACCAAGCCTGTGCTGCGTGTTAACACATTCGCAACATGTTGCGTTGGGATGGCGTGTGTTGCTGGGATGACGTATGTTGCTGGCAGTGGCGTGGTTTTACCGCTGCATACGCATGCTTGTTGTTGTTTCGTTTGATTGTCTTGCTTGCGTGGCGTGTTTTTACTGCATTCGTGTTGTTTCAGCTTCTTGTGTTTCTAGAAGTGGCGTGTTTTTTCCGTTGTGTTGTGACCAATAGGGTGAGCATTTATGTGTTGTGTGGACTAAATTCTGCATAGATATTTGGTTCTCACACTACATATGTTGAAATAATTCATTTTATTTTATTTTTATTATTATTTATCGAATTTTTCAGACAATTTAGCCATAATCTCTGATATCGGGGTTAGTGCTTGTGTCATTTGGTTCAGCACCCCCGTCATCTGCTCGTTTTGCTCTACAATTTTCTTTTGCAGAGCAATGGCCACCCCTGTCATCTGCACATTTTGCTCTACAATTTTCTTTTGTAGAGCAATGGCCTCCTCCTCTCGCTTTTCGCGGTCCGCCATTTTTTTAGCACTGCTCCAAGCATCTTCACTGCAGTCAATTTACCTTCAGAAGGCATATAAGTAGGCGATGGCATAGGAAAAGGTAAGATGGGAGGAGGACAAATCTGGAGGTGATGGTGAGGAAGAAAAATTTATAGAGAGAGCAGGAAAAGCTGGAGCAGGCGATGTGACTGTTGTTGCTTGGGAGGAAGCTGGAGCTTGAGCAGCGACTGGTTCTGTATTTAAATACAACGGCGGTAAAACCTGTAAGTATAAAATGGACCAATTATTGCATCGTGTAATAATAAAATATATAGTCCGACAAATATTAAATTAAAATATTACCTGGTGACCCAAAATCGCAACACCCGGCAATCCATCCATTGCTGCTGCCCCAAAGGTTGTAAAGGCTTGATCCTCGAACTCAGTTATTCCTTTTATCGGAGGGCCTCCACCAGTCGCTTGCGCATACACCTTAGGCTTGCGCGCTCGCGATGGTGGTGACTTTTTAAGCTTTTTGCTTATGAGGTTTGAGCAAGAATAACCTCACAAAATATGCCTCACAAGAAATCGCTCAAATTTTTCCTCTCAATTCAGTTGAGAGGTTTTTTCAGAATAGGGCTGTAAAGCTAAAGACTGTTTAGTGAATAGTAACTAGTCACAAATTAAGATTTTACCTCAAAATCTCTCAAATAGAGACTGGTTACAGAATCCCGCTATTAATTTAAACAAACATTTATTCACAAAAACCTACCCCTTCGTGACAATTTTCCAAATTTTTTAGTTATATTTTTTATTATTTTCCCTACTAACAGCGAATCAAACGTGCGCTTATTTTTTCATTTAATTTAATTTATAATATAAATTAGGGTTTAGCAGCAGGGACTGAACGTACTCATTGACAGGTTTACCTAACTATTTTCTCACTGAGGTATGGCCTTTGAGAATAGTATGGACCGTACACCAGAGAATCCTTTTCGGAGGAATTTTACAATTCTGAAAACGCCACCTAACGGGAAATCACTAAATAATGAATTGTCCAACTATTTTAACAAACTTGGTTGCAAAATAAAAGAGGTTTAAAATATGATGCCTGGTCAGAGGCACGTAAGCTAGTCTATGCGCGATCTATTGATTAACATAATGAGCTTATATAACAAAGCCGAAAAGAAAAAAATTATGGCTCAGAAAGCAACACAGCTTTCTCATATTTCTAAAGATCTGAACACCCCAAAGCGGCTAGGAGAAGCATCGCAAGAACTAACCCCACCAAAAAAACCAAAAAAAGGCTATTGAAAAGGTGCAACAAATGCCCAGTGAGGTCACGAAAGTAATAGATATTACGGGTCAACAAAACGATGTAAAAGATGGGTGGATGTTGTTAAAAATAGAAAGCAGATTCAAAAGAAAATAAGAGCGAAACCGGACGCCATCATAATAACGAAAAAGGAAGATGCGTCGTATGCTGATACTCTCTGGAAGATAAGAAGGGACAGCGGTCTAGAAGAGTTTTGACCAAACGCGTTTTACATACAAAAAACGATGAAAGGAGACCTACTGATTAAGCTAAAACTTCAGGCGGACAAGAGAGCCGAATCATTCCAAATCGTCTTAGAGGGACCGGTGGGTGAATTGGCACTGATACAGCCAAAAACTCATAGCGTCACAATAGTGTGTAAGAATTTAGACGAAATTACTACAGCTGAAAAAATCTACGAGGCGCTAAAAAAGATTGTGGGATGAGAAATCAAGCGTCAAAAGTATAAGAAAAACCCGTAGTGACATACAGATAGCGCTTCTATGCCTACGTGCTCAGGATGCTAAAGCTGCACTAAAACTGGGCAAAGTTACAAACAGATGCTATAAGTGTTTCCACCTGGATCACATGGCGCGTAACTGCTGCAGTTTGACAGACATATCTTCTCAATGCACACGTTGTGGAACCGCGGGTCATTTAGCAAAGGTATGCACCAACGTTCCGAGCTGCATGCTTTGCAAAGGGGAACACCCAGTATGGAGCATGATTTGCCCCAAGTACCCGGAGGTGATGAAGACTCTAAGAAAATGAAGATAATACAGTTAAACCTAAATCAGTGTGCAGCAGCACAGGATTTGCTAGATCAGACAGTTACAGAAGAGAACATTGATGTCGCCATACTAAGTGAGCAATACTCCCAGCGTTCGGAAAGCACATGGATTGCAAGGGACAGAATTTTAGGACCAGCTCCAGAGAAGCACATACATAACTTTTTCACATGGGCGATTATACAAAGGATATATTTTGCAAGTTGCTATACTCGTCCCAGTGCAGCAATTACAAAATTTGAAGATTTCCTCTTAAGACTGTCTTTAGAAACCAGAGGCAAAACTAAAATTATAATAGCGGGTGTTTTTATCGCATGGGGCAGCAGATATACAACCACCACGGGCGCTTAATTCAAGAATTTCTAGCAATAATGAACAGTGGAGCGCAAAACACATACGAAAAAGGAAACAAAGCATCCATGATTGACATTATGTTCCCAAATGATTCACTCAGCAGACACATTAAGTGGACAGTGTCAACTATATACACATATAGTGATCATATGGCAATTATAGCCCATCTGATATCAACTGTGCGAAACGAACTAGTTGCAACAACTCAACACAACGAGCGGCGCCCGGTATATTAATGGAATACGGAAATTCTCACTCAGCTAGACGGCGTCTGCAGCGTAACTGCAATGAAACGAATGAACATCGACTTAGAGAAGAATTTAAAAGCCACAAGAAGCTCCTGAAGTCGGCATTTACCCGGAGCAAAAAATCATGTTTTGAGAAGCTCTGTGAAAAAACAAATATTGACCTTTGGGGAACTGCTTACAAAACCTGTATGTCAAGATTTAAAAATAAGCAGCAAGAACCCAAAGATGCATCTTTTATTGAAACAATCGTCGAAACACTATTCCCGAAGAAGGGGAGCTCCTGGCCAAAAAAAAAAAAAAATAAAACCCCTAAATTAGATGGCATAACTAATAGAGCAATGAAGGAAGCTATAAGCTCAAAACCAAAACTGTTTGCTAAAATGTACAACGATTGTATAAAGGTAGAGGTGTTCTCCGACTCGAATAAAGTGTAGCATTTGGTTCTGCTCCCAAAACCGAAGAAACAATCTGAAGAACCTTCATCGTTCCGACTTTTGTGTAGGCTCGACACAATGGGTAAAGTGTACGAAAGTATAATAAGAAATCGCTTGGAGTTAGCAATCCAGAAAGCCGGCAGATTATCAGAGAGACAATACGGCTTTATAAAAAAGAGAACCACTATAGACGCACTACGAGAAGTCGTTGATACTGAGAAATAGTCAGTGGGAAAAGATGAAAAGATGGCCCGAAAAACTACTGCGCGCTGATTACCCTGGATGTCAAGAATGCGTCCAACATGGCAAAATGGGCACATATAATCATAAAGCCTAGCAAAAAATTTGCTCCCCGCAATACCGCATAAACATTATAATGAGTTATTTTAAAAATATAAAGCTGATTCATGATACGAACGAAGGAGTCAAGAGCTACTCTAGCTTGAGTCTAGTGCTCCAAGGATCAGTGTCAGACCCCTGTTATGGAATCTCGTGTATGACGGGGTGCTAAGAAGGCAGCAAGCAAAAGATGTGAAACTAATAGCATATGCAGGACGATCTCATGGTGATAGCAGTGGCAAAACAATTAGTCCACCTAAGAAGCAAATACAATGAGTACGTAAATGATATACGGCACTGGTTCTCTTCTGTAAGCACCAGGAAGGTACAAGAAGAAATATAGCTCACTTCACAGTCGCAGCTGAAAAATCTGGGAGTACTATTGGATTCCAAATTAAATTTTAAGGAACACCTGGAGTATTCGTCCAGTAAAGCAACCAAAATTTATACCGCTCTATCAAGAATGATGACCAATACAGGCTGTGTGCGTTCCAGCCGCCGACTTCTAATCGCAAAAGCTATGAGCTCAGTTACACTATATGCAGCTGCAGTATGGATACAGGTAATGAATATAAAAGTGTATGCTAAACAAATAATTGCGGTGCATAGGCTTTCTGCAATTCGAGTAATAAGTGCTTTCCGGGCTATATTAACCGATGCTGCTGAAGTATTCAGTATGCCACCCATTGATATCCAGGGAGATGAACTCGAGCAACTATTATCAGCTATCAGCGCCTAAAACAGTATCGGCAAGGTCAGAGAAGAGAAACAAAAGGTCTCACCCAAAGGGCGCTGGACCCATCGACACATACCGGACACCCACACGTGGATACACAGACGACATGGGGGCCTAGACTTTTATCTGACCCAAATACTTAGTGGACATGGGTGCTTCAGAAGCTACCTTTTCAGATTCCACAATGTCTGATGTATACAGAGTATATAGAAGACTCTGAACGTGTACTATTTCATTACCCACGATTCTCAAATACAAGGGAAAAACTAAAAACCACACTCGGTGGTAGTTTTACGGTCGACAATTTAACGACACTCAGCTGTTAGCGAAGAGTCAGCATTCATAATGAAAAAACTAAGATATTTTCAACAGACAAGGTGTCCGTCAGTCCGCGCAATAGAGAAGACATAAATGTCCCTCCCACGAAGTAATACCTAATCGGTGGTTCCGTGGGAGAGTCTTGAGTTGGGAGTAGGTTAGGTTTAGCGCATTAAAGTTAGCACTTCGGCTCTCGATGCTTCCTCTTCCTGTAAACAAAAAATAAACGCAAGAACATTTTCTACAGGCAAACTCGGTTCATTCATAAAAGTCAACACATCTCATCGAGCAAACCCTTGCCTACAAGCATCTCTTCACGACGATGGCAAGAACTAAAAACATAAATTGAAAAATTTCTGCTATTCTTCGAGAAGGGAAACTTTCAAATCCGCAAGCCCGCAAAGTACAAAAAAATGTGACAAAAGTGGAAACAATGCTCTTGTCAATATGAAATATTTTACACTTCTAAAATATTTTTCCGTGGCTCGCAAAAATCAGCGTCGATATGTATGCAAGCTCATACATATGCATACATATTTACGCTGGTTTGAAGGCGAAGCTGTTACAGCGGCAAGTTTCGGATTTTCTACCAACTCAATGTTGTGACGCTTTGTCGCGGCGTCAGTCCATTGGTTGTCCGGGACAACGGAGATTTCGCATGAAACAATATGTATGTGTACAATTGGGTAAATGTACAAATATTATGCGTATGGTTCTTTTTGTTTACAAAAAACTTTAAAAGGCCTACAAATAAATATGTATATAAATATACACGTATCTTTTCAAACCTACATTAATTAAATATTTAGGTAAAAACATAAACATGACTTTATTACATATTTCAAAAGTTTTAAGGAAGTCATTATGAAATAGTTCACCGTACATGCTATGTGCTTTGATATGAAATATGTAGAAAATACTTACATATACATATATATATTATATGCAGAGTCGTTATATTCAGCCTCCACAAGGAAACATCCAAAAATGAGTTGATGCTGTTTGACTTCATCGGGGCCCGAAATATGGTTATCTATAGTACTAGATTCAAGCATAAGAAAATTTGTCAAGCCAGATCGATCATGTTTTGACAGACGGAAGACACGTGTACAGTGTTCTAGACGTGAGTGTTCTCCGAGGTCCTACCATCGACTCGGACCACTATCTTTTTGCAGCCAAGATTCGCACGCGCCTGTGTGCAGCAAAATCACAACAGACGAGAGTACTCGTCAACAACTCGGTATAAGGGAACTGTGGAACGGCATTTCATACGCCTTACGAACAGCTGCAACCGAAACCATTGGTTTTCGGATAATGCAAAAGAACAGCTCGAATGCTCGAAAATTCTACGAAAAATGTTGCCACTAGCAGAAGGTATCAAGACCGGAGAATACTCTTTTAGAACCGAAGGAAGTGACCTAGTAACCGATGCCCACATCATACTAAAATTATGGAGGCAACACTTCTCTTTCCTGCTGAATGAGAGTGATAATATAACGCCAGGAGAAGGCGAACCCGAATAACCAATCGATGACGATGGAGCAGGACAACAAAGCGGGGGCCCAAGGATTGCCGAATGAGCTATTCAAACACGGCGACGAAGAACAGATAAGGAGCATGCATCAGCTTCTTTGTAAAATGTGTTCCGACAAAAGCATGCCTAACGATTGGAATTTAAGTGTGTTCTGCTCAATACACAAAAAGGGAGACCCCAGAATCTGCACCAACTACAGCGATACAGCGATTTTCAACAACTAATTCTTGTTTTTGTCCTCTAATCTCGAAATGTGAAAGGCAACCTACTTAAAATGAAAATAATTTTCCAACCATTTCCCGTCTGATTTGAAAGCGTTTATATCGGACAATATGTGTGATATTTTAATGAAACTAAGTGGACGATTTTTCAAAAAAATAATATGGTTAAAAGCTGAATATGAACGAATCGTCTTATACCCAATATTTTAAATTGAGTACCTTTAAATATACAACGTGCTTTCCAAAGTAAGCAGGACTTTTGACTTTTTGCCTCCTGGTGACGCCATCTATATGTCGACTCATGCGTTAAAATCTGCTATCTTTATCGATTGTCCAGTGAGATTTTCATGACATTTCATTGATTGGAAGTGAAGTTATTGTGTTTTAAGTGTTAGTATGTGGGTGATATCGGTACGAGAATGAGCTTCAAACAAAGAGCCAACATTAAATTTTGTTTTAAAATTGTTAAAACTTTAACCGAAACGTTCCAATTGATGAAACAAGATTATGGCGATGATTGCCTATCCCGTTGCAAAGTGCACGAGTGGTTTCAACGTTTTCAAAGTGATCGTGAGGATACAAACGACTATCAACATGAGGGCCAATTAAAATCCGTGATCACCGGAAATTCCATCGAAACTGTGCATGAATTCAACAAAAATCAGCCGAAATCATCATTGGAATTCTTGCAATTGGAATTGAACATCTTCCAAACATCGATTTATCGCATTTCGACCGAACATTTGGGCTTACGAAAGATGTGTACACGGTTTGTTCCTCACAAATTTACTGACAACCTAAAATTGCTCAGAATCTAACATTCGATCGAAGCTTGTGACCGATTATTTGACCAAAAATCACATTTCAACCATATACCACTGCCCATATTCACCTGATATGGCACCGTGCGACTTCTTCCTTTTCGGAAAATGCATTTGCCCATGAAAGTAAAGCTTTATGCAGACGTAGAGCCCATTCAAAAGACTTGCACAGGCATACTGGTGACCATACCGGAAAACGAGCTAAAACACTCGTTCGACATACTTTTGGACCGTGCAGAAAGCTGTATTGAAGCAGAAGGAGACTCTTTTGAATAAAATAAATTGATTTTGCTGAAAACAAACATATGTTCTTTTCTTTTAAGTCCTGTTGACTTTGGAACACACCTTGTAAATATCTTGCAAACGAAGTAAATGATAATAAAAAACTAAGAAACTGAACTCAATACTCCTCTACGCACAAATAATTTTAATTATTTCGTAACAGCAAAACATCTAAAAATATTACCCGGCTTTTTTTAATATTAACTTTTGCTTAACCCCAGCTTTGATTTTTGCAAGTTGGAAGAATATAAAATATTCGACATGTTGGAAATGTACTCTCGACTTTAGCTTACACGTTAATTACACGTCTGAAGGACAGCAAAGTGGGGGTCGATAGACTGCCAACCGAGCTATTCACGCGCGGCAGCGAAGAACTAATAAGGAGCATGCATCAACTTCGTTGTAAAGTGTAGTCGGATGAAAGCATGTCCAACAAATGAAATTTAAGTGGGCTCTACTCAATCAAAAATAGCGAGACCCTACAATCTGCTAGAAATGAGCGATATTGCGATTTTTCAATATCTGCGATTTCAGTTATTGCTATTTTTAAATCACTGTGATTTTATATTGCTATTGCGATCGCAACTAAGTCGACTTTCAAATGGACACCTTTTGTTGTTGTTGTTGTAGTGGCAGATTCTGCCGATTTGACAGTGTTTGGCCGACTGTCGTTATTGGCGGCAAATTCTCTTTTGGGTCCTGTAACTCGAGTCAAGTTTTTCCGCYTTTCTTTTCACTACATTTTTGCAAATGTTGGAGCGGTTCGGTTGTCTCGAAGTTCCTGACTTATCAATATCTAGTGTAGCTTCGGAGTTAGAGGGGGTTTGAATTACAATAGTCGTAGTATGCATGTTTCTATTAGTAAAGCAAAAGTTAATAACTTTATATTAAAAAATGTTAAATTATTACATATATACCTTTTGAGCTGGTAGTTCCACTGTAGGATATCTCTTCTGTTTTTTTTTTAATTTGTTAAAGATGTTTTATATGAAATTTTTGATTTGCAGATATTGCATTTTGCATATATTTCGTCTACCACTTCAAACATCAGCCATACTTCACTTCTTTTCCTTGCTACATTTCCAGCCATTATTAAAAATTATAAGAACGTTAAACTCAAAACTTCAAATCGCTATGACGAAAAATAGCATATACGCATATGTAGGTATATACAATACCCTGAAGAAAGCTGCTTCTTTTCTGCTATTTGCTATTGTGATCGCATGTTCTGTGCTATTAAAAAGCCACAGCTTCACAAGCTTATTCTGATCTGCTATCGCAATCGCAATCGCAATTCGCAAAATCAAACTATACGCAATACACAGGTTCGGACTGCTTTCGCAAATCACAGTTTCGAACTGCTATCGCAATTCACAGCGAAAAAATCACCGGTAGTGAAATATCGCTCATCACTAGATATTCACCATCCGTCAAATCTTTGAAAAATCCCGTGGAAAGAGATTCGACACTCACCACCTCTTTGTCGATTTCAAAGCTGACTTTGACAGCACCAGAATGAGCTGCCTTAATGTCGCGATGTCTGAATTTGGTATCTGGTCTTGGACGATTATCGCATTGGATGGAACGATGAGCTGTATGAGATACATATTTGACGAAATTGACATAGTTCAGGAAATTAAACAGCGGCTAGGCTGGCTAGGTCATGTTGTCCGAATGGACGAAAACACTCCAGCTCTGAAAGTATTCGCGCAGTACACGCCGGGGGAAGCAGAGGAGGAGGAAGACCTCCACTCCGCTGGAAGAACCAGGTGGAGAAATGGTGCCACCTTGCGAAAAGAAGACTGGCGAGCTGTTGTTAACTCGGCTATAACCGCTTTCCACGCCAATAAAGAAGAAGAGAAGCAAAGTGTTAGCACATTGCAAACTTACGAATATATAAGCGTACACTTCTAAACATTGAAATTAGCACAATTTTTCTTATTTATCAGTGAAAATGCTCATTCAAATGCTATTTTGGACCCCTGATGTCTAAAACATTAAATATCCGAAAAGTGAAATATCTCTAATCGTGAACCTTTTCCAAGCTATACTTTCTCTGGTATTAGCTAATTTTGTATAAAAAGTTAAGACTCAGTTATACATTAGGAGCGAATGGGATTTTTTAAGGGTGTTATATTTTTAGAGTTATTTTCATTACTTAGATTAAAGATAAAGATTAAGTTGATATCTAGGCGAAGTAAATGGTAGGGCGACTCTTGACTTTATACCAACCGATACACACAGCTTTCGGATTTGATTTTCACGTATGGCTCATAAACCTGCGCCCATAGACTTATCGGTTATTAAAGATTTTATTCATTTATTGAAAATCTTAAGTATACAAAAGTGGTGTCGTCTCAAAAAAGAGTTTAAACATAATTGTCTTGTCTGCTTAATTAAAACGTTGATTATTATGATATAAACTTACTTAGGACAATGTAAGGAATAAAACCCATTGGAAGAATAAAAAAATTAATAAGAATACATGTACGTATATACAATATTATGTGTTGGAAAAATTATTATTAATTCAATAGTATTTGTTTATTTAAAAAAAAAGTTATTTCCCCACAAAATGGGTAATAGATCAGTAACTGCTCATCGATAGGTTATCAGTAATTAAAACATTCGTTATCCGTTAGGTTATTTTTGTTCTAGCTTTGGGAAAAAAGTTACGTTTTCTCCTCTTTCACTACACGTCGGTGTTATTAGCTTACTCGCTATCTCTCACTGATTTTGCGCATCTATTTGTTTAGCCATCTTTTACTGAAAATAGTTTGTTTGGTTATTGTTATATTCATCCATTTGTTACAGTAAACTGGTCGATATATTATTTGTTTCGTTATTTTTTGATCACAGAAAACTGATGCAACCGTCATCGCGACACTTGCTATGAGATATTTTTTTGGTTATTCATTGGTCACTATCGTATTAGTAAAATTTTTCCTTATAAACAAATTAATAAAAATATTGAAATTTTTATTTTATTTCTTTTATTTAATTATTTTTTGAAGTTTACATATTTATTCATAGCAGTTGTATTTTTCTTTTCTTTTTTTACAAATTTCGAGTTATTATTTAGGATTAGCTTTAAATGTTACCATTTATATAATATATACATATATACCCTGTATGGCTGATGAATTTTACTACATTAAGAAACTCAAAAATTTTTTTTTTTCAGTGTGTGGAATTCATTTTTCTTTTATTCATGTTAAAGCTCGTTCAATTTTATTAAATATAGCTTAATTAGTTTTAAAAATATTGGAATTTAAATGCCCCCCTGCTCGTTGATGCATGTGCGCCTCATTCGGCGTAATTCTGGATAGAAAAACTCTCTCAACATGCTCAAGTAACGGTCTCCAGTAACCGTAACGGTGTGACCGTTTTCTTCGAAGAAGTAGGGCCCGACAATGCAGCGTGATGAAACTGCACATCACTCTGTGACACGAAGTGGATGCAATTCCGTCTCATGGAATATCTGTGGGTTGGAAACACTCCATATTCGACAATTTTGTTTGTTTATGTTRCCGTTTAAATCGAAATGGGCCTCGTCAGACATGAAAAGACAGTTCAACATGTTCCCATCCTCTTCCACCATTTGAAGCATCTTCTGGCAAAATTTCCAGCGAATCGGCAAGTGTGCAGCGTTCACCCATTTCAGCAGATAAGCTTCTTGTCGAAATACGTGCATTGTTTTGTATGGCAGCCGCTACAGCAGCGATTGTTTCCTCCGTTCGAACTGAAGGGTTTCGATGGTAAGGTCTTCTGTTGACTGTCCCATGCTCGGCAAAATTGTTTACAAGTCTCATTATGGTCAATCTGCTCAGAGGCTTGCCGCCAAACGTGCGTCTATACTCTCTTTGAACCGAAACTACGGACTCCAGTGCGTGATAGCGGCGGACAATCCCAATTCTTGTTTCAGTGTCCCAGTTATCCATTTTTGTTAAATGTAAAAGTCAATCTGCAAAATAAAAAAAAATTAACCAGATTCATTAAATAGGAAAAAAGTTATTTAATTTTTTTTGGTAGCGGCTTTCATCAGCCACCCTGTATGTCACAAACTGAATTTTCTTTTACAATCCATATTTTTGATAACATTTATGTACGTTAGTTACTATATTAACACAATTTTTTTTTTTTTTTGCAATATGCATATGTGTATATCGTTTATATTGTTATACTTTATATAATTTACAATACTAAATACATTACGAATTGTACATATGTAAGCTAAATTAACAATAACATTTTCAACTAATTAATTTAAAACAATTAGTAATGAGAAATATAAATTTTATTATGTAGTGATTGGGTCCGACTGGAGATTTTTTTCCGAAATTTGCAAATGTCTAAAATGGATAGAAAGATCTAAATTATTCTTTGTTTGTATTTGTTAAGGTATCTACATTAAATTTTAAAAATAAATACTATAATTGCTAATTCTACACTATTTAACCCTTCGTTGCATAGCATTACATATATGCAATGTTAACTTCTCGTAGATCTAGCAGCTACATCGTTTCTTAATTTACAGTTATTTTTTCGCCAAATGAAAATTTTACCTTATCACTATTCTCCTTTGGTACAGTTTCGGAAATATTTTTGAGTTTTTGTGAATATATGTAGTAAAGAGTAAACCTCTTTCTGATATATTCCAAATACAGTGCTAAATTTTCATTATCTTTGTGAATTATTGAGAATGAATAATAAAATGTAAGTATTTCCAATTAATTTGGAGAGGTTCTTGCCCTAATAACAAATTCGGTCCTCACACGAATTATATTTGCAAGAGTTATAATGTATTATTGCACATGTGCAATACCATGCATCTAAGCCTAAATTTGTACTTGTAGGGCACTTACTTATAATGATAGAGCACGAATAATAGAGAACTGGGATGAAAGCAAAGATGAGTATTTAGATGATGGTGATGAAGCAAATTTTGAATTACCAGGGAGAAGAAAAAAAGCAATCAATACATAATTTTAAAGAAGTTAATGTTATATAGACGCAGGATGATCAGATGATCTCATGGAAATTTATGCACTTCTCAAAAAGAGCCGAAATGAATGATATAGACAAAGAAGATCTGAAAAAGTTTTTACGGATATGTATTGTGATGTCTATTGTTCTAATCCTAAATATTCGAAGATATTGGACGCCAACAGTAGGCATGAAATGAATGCAAGACACTATGTCACTGAATAAATTCGAAAAAAAAAATAAAAGTTGTATGTTTTGGCAGGTATATCTGGATACAACTTCGAAATATATACTGTCCCAAAACAACAGCATCAATAGACTTCCTACTTCGAAATTTATACTGAACCAAAACAACAGCATTAATAGACTTCCTAAGGAAATTGATTTGGGATCAAGTCCCGACATATATATGGGATATTCCCCCATAAAAGAACCAAAGAGTTTTTTTTTTTTGTTTTTTTTTTTTTTTTTTGAAATTACTACACATCTTTTGGCACCTATGTAAACGTGGAATTTACTCATTTGGAACAGTTCGTCGGATCCGAAAAGCAAACGTGGACAACTTTCATATACATATCTGTAGTTTATTGAAGAGATAATACAATCGTTACTTCCACCCACATGGGTGGACACTCGAGTCACTTGAAAATTACAAGTTGTGACGATATATGTACAAATGTTAGGGTGGAAAAACGTGAAATTAATTTATGTTTCAGCAAATCAAGAAATTCTTCTTCTTCTTCTGTCTGATTGGCGTAGACACCGCTTACGCGATTATAGCCGAGTTAACAACAGCGCGCCAGTCCTTTCTTCTTTTCGTTACGTGACGCCAATTAGATATTCCAAGTGAAGCCAGGTCCTTCTCCACTTGGTCCTTCCAACGGAGTGGAGGTCTTCCTCTTCCTCTGCTTCCCTCGGCGGGTACTGCATCGAATACTTTCAGAGTTGGAGTATTTTCGTCCATCCGGACAACATGACCTAGCCAGCGTAGCCGCTGTCTTTTAATTCGCTGCACTATGTCAATGTTGTCGTATATCTCGTACAGCTCATCGTTCCATCGAATGCGATATTCGCCGTGACCAACGCGCAAAGGACCATAAATCTTTCGCAGAACTTTTCTCTCGAAAACTCGCAACATCGACTCATCTGTTGTTGACATCGTCCAAGCC
>NW_017536753.1:166339-167278 GCF_001853355.1 Bactrocera latifrons | reverse complement strand
CCAATTAAGGGACCGGACATTCCAGGTGCATGCCCTCAATTCGTAGTCCTTATTTCGTTTGCCATGGTCGTCATCAAAAGTGGGGTCTCTCATCCGAGCCTGTTGTTGCGTTGTCATTGGGGTGGTTTTTTTACGTGGCGGGTCCCAAACAAAGCGCACAACCCTATGCAGGGGAATGTTTCGCCTTCTCACTTTAGCTCACCTTCAAACGGATGTTCTTAGGCTACCCAGAGGATACTTGGTCAAGGACCGGAAGTCGTGAGCTGCTTGAGTCATATGTAAAATAATCGTTTCTKGCCACTCCCAAGTGAATGGCGATCAGAAAACTTTCCTCACTTGCGTGAACTTCTACATATGACTCCATCCTCCACAAGAAATCACGTCATCAAGAAATTGCTTCAAAAAATTTCGTATACAATAAAATAAAATTTTTAGTAAAAGTAAAGAGTTTACTTCTGTCCACTTGTATTCAATAAAAAAG
Source organism: Bactrocera latifrons (assembly GCF_001853355.1). Classification (NCBI taxonomy): domain Eukaryota; kingdom Metazoa; phylum Arthropoda; class Insecta; order Diptera; family Tephritidae; genus Bactrocera; species Bactrocera latifrons. Next base: position 166,797 of record NW_017536753.1, on the reverse strand, counting down.
AGCATATTCATTCAATAACCTCCTTGTAAATTTATTAGATTTGCTGCATGATATTGCATATGTGCAATGTTACGTAACTCTGTTGCTAGAAACACGACAATCATAAAATTTCAAATTTGTCATCTTATAATAGCCCACATTAAAAATTTGATTCAAAAAAATTTTTATTCTCACGGAAATTAAATCATGCAACGAAGGGTTAAGTTTATACACTCCAGCTGTCACTCACCCAAGTCAGTTTTGCAAATTTCTCCAACACTCCAATTTCTCCAATTTCTTATATAGGCGTTATCGCCTTCAGCACAACTACCCTGCCAGGAAAGAGTGGTTAAAAAAATTGTGAAACAGGAGATTTAGAAACCGTCAAAAGTAGTGAAAACAGTGGTGAGCTCGCCATAGGCCGCTTGAAGGTTCTAACCTCTCACAAGTATGTATATACATATGTGATCATACTTCTC
>NW_017536753.1:154226-164199 GCF_001853355.1 Bactrocera latifrons | reverse complement strand
TTACTAAGGTAAAAACAACCCATTTTAGAAATATTGGTTGAAAACCAAGAAGGTCAAATTTATTCAAAAGAATTGAGTGGTTTACTTTATCAAAAGCTTTACTAAAATCTGTGTATATAACATCAGTATTCTTATTCTCCCTAAAGCCCGTTGATACATGTGATAGAAATTCAAGCAAATTAGTTATTTTAGATTTCCCTTTACGAAAACCGTGCTGAGAACAGAAATTAGTGGAGAGATCCCGAAGGTTATGTCGTCTGTTATAATTGCTTCAAAAAGTTTATATGTATTAATTTTATTTATTTTTTTTTTGTTGCTTATATCTATGGTGGCTCATTTCGATGGTCTTTCGCATTTGTTTGAAATTTGCAAGTCCACAAGTGATGAAAGAATCTATAAACAAGAAAAACCGTTAACTTCGGCTACTACGAAGCTAATATACCCTTCACAGGTGCATTTTTTAGTAACTATGTTGTTCAGTTTGTATGGAAGTTATATGCTATAGTAACCCGACCTGAAAATTTTTTTCGGAGATTATATTATTACCTTAAGCAGTAATCCATGTCAAATTTCGTGAAGATACCACGTCAAATGCGAAAGTTTTCCATACAATCCCTTAATTCCGATCGTTCGGTGTGTATGACAACTATATGCTATAGTGAGCCGATCTGAGCAATTTCTTCCGATATTACATTATTTCTATGAACAATAACTCATACCAAATTTCGTGACGATATATCGTCAAATGAGGAAGTTTCCTACCAAGCATTTGATTCCGATCATTCATTTTAAATGGCAGCTATATGCTATAGTTAACCGATCTGAATAACTTATTCGAAGATTAGATTGTTGCCTTAGAAAATTATCTATACAGAATTTCGTGAATGAAAAAGTTTTCCATACCAGCACTAGATTCCCATCATTCACTTTGTATAGTAGCTATATGCTATAGTAAGCCGATCAGAACAAATTCTTCGTATATAACATTATTATCTTATAAAATAGCCTGTGCCAACTTTTCTGAAGATACATTGTCAAATGTGAAAGTTTGCCATATAAGAACTTGATTCCGATCGTTTAGTTTGTATGGCAGATATATGTTATAGTGGTCTGATATCGGCAGTTCCGACAAGTTCCGATGAGCAGCTTCTTGAAGAGAAAATGACGTTTGCGAAATTTCAAAGCGATATCTTAAAAACTGAGGGACTAGTTCGTATATATACAGACAGATAGACGGACATGGCTAAATTGACTCAGCTCAACATACTGCTCATTGTACTCTATAGGGTATCGTCCTTCTGGGTGTTACAAACTTTGTGGCAAACTTAATATAACCTGTTCAGGATATAAAAATATAATCAATTTAAAATAAATATTTTTAGGTAAATATGTTTGTTTTAAATTTACCATATGATATGTTGGACTGCAGAAATTTTGATTGTGGTTGCTTGCCTCCCACCTTACATTCGCGGAATAATGCTTAACAACAATATCTAAACATAAATACCAACCTAAAGACCATTTTATTTTTAAAAAATTTGCTTCTTCACAAACTTCTTTTAAAAAATCGTTGATGCCCCACGGGTTTTCTGTTCCAGAAATGCATTGTATGCGGCAATTCGTTTGGAAAATCAACTATGGATGCCAGAATAGGCCACATTACTCTATTCGAATTCTTGCATAATTTGATCCCATCTATTCCCACATCAAGTACAAAAATATTTTCATTTTCAAATTTAGGAAATGAATTTTTCTCAAAATGATTTTGAATTTCTCAATATAAAAGAAATACACTTGGAATCGTTTGAATATTTACTTTTTTCGGCTGGTACCTAGGAAACTTTTAGCCGTTAGAGGTAAATCTGTGCAACCTATTTTTCGCAACGGTTGCGGAAGATCGGTTATTGTATTACTGGATCACCTATTTTTTAAGTCCCAAACTAAATGTATTATTTTCTATCACTTTTAAAATTTCACTATCACTAACACATCTCTCGCTGCAATTTGAAGCAAAATCAAGGGAGCTTTCTGAACTGCATTCCTCCACATCAAGATCACAATCAAAATTTACATCTTTTTCACAAATTTAGATGCACTTAGAAAAGCCTTTTTTCTCCTGCTCATATTTGCACTAAACGTATTTTTCTTCATATTGAATTATTATTTTCTATACTCACCTTTTTTCCAAATATTATTGTAGACGCAAATATTAAACGAAATTCGAAGAGATATTTTAAATAATTTTGCATAAATATGCACAAACACAAATATGCACAATTCCTTTCACGACGCGTTTGTAACCGATATTGAAGAGCTTATAATATCTTCTTCTTCTTAATTAGCGTAGACACCGCTTACGCGATTATAGCCGAGTTAACAACAGGGCGCCAGTCGTTTCTTCTTTTCGCTACGTGGCGCCAATTAGATATTCCAAGTGAAGATATGTCCTTCTCCACTTTGTCCTTCCAACGGAGTTCTTCCTCTTGCTCTGCTTCCCCCGGCGGGTACAGCGTCGAATACTTTCAGAGCTGGAGTGTTTTCGTCCATTCGGACAACATGACCTAGCCAGCGTAGCTGCTATCTTTTAATTCGCTGAACTAAGTCAATGTCGTCATATATCTCGTACAGCTCATCGTTCGATAGAATGCGATATTACTATATAGGACCATAAATCTTTCGCAGAACTTTTCTCTCGAAAACTCGCAACATCGACTCATCCGTTGTTGACATCGTCCAAGCCTCTGCACCATATAGCAGGACGGGAATTATGAGTGACTTATAGAGTTTGGTTTTTGTTTGTCGAGAGAGGACTTTGGTTCTCAATTACCTACTTAGTTCGAAGTAGCACCTGTTGGCAAGAGTTGTCCTGCGAGAGGATACTTGGTCAAAGACCGGAAGTCGCTTGAGCTATATGTAAAAGAATCGTTTCTGACCACTCCCAAGTGAATGGCGATCAGAGAACTTTCCTCACTTGTGTGAACTTCTACACATGACTACACCCTCCGAGCTTATAATATAAAACATACAAAAAGACATAATAGATTGACTTCTTTCTCATTTCAAAGATTTCTGAGGGAGTGTTAGTGACAAGTAAAAATTTTTTAAAAGTATTGGAGTTTCGGTCACGCATGTTTTTCTGGAACAATAATAAAGATATACTATATGCACACATCTTATAACATAATAATCCCGCAACTGTCTAAACATCTTTCAATGTATATAACTTATCACTTATTTTTGCTACTTACTCCTTTGAGAATGCAATACATATATTCTTTTTTGTTCACTTCAATATGGATCACAATTGCGGCCTTTGATGACGCCTTGTCGATGCTGCATTGTGCTGACGCTATAGACGGGCCTCAGGGGGAGGTGCCGGTCTTCGCCGACGTGCCACACGGCTGATTTGCTGCGGTCTGGTTGTGTGGCGGCTGCGAGGTGCAGGTGGCCGACCGTCCTTACGCCTCGGAGTGCGCTGGAGCAGCGTGTGATGCTGCCAGCCACAGATGTGGCACAAGGCCCCTGTCACATTCATGAGTTGCGTGCGTGGGCGCCGGACAATTGTGGCAATGCCCATGCCCCTGTGCTATTTGCTGGCGTTGTATTGGAGATAATCCCTTGAAGTGGGGGCAACGACAAGGGGGGCATTGTAAGCGATGGGGCTCCGCTGGTGATGACGCTGCTGTTGTTGGTGCTCGTACGGTACTACGAGCGGTAGTTGAAGGTGTTATTGTGGTGGTGGTTCGGGGCGCCGGTGTCGGAGCAACTCCAGGAAGGGGCACACTGATGGCCGATCGCATTGTTCGCATTGAATGTTGACTATTTTCTGAATCCATATTTGCCTGTATGGAGAAAAGGTCGAATTTAGTTGCAACTCAATAGTGTAAATTATGAAATATTTGTCTGTTTATAACCAACTTTATTTGGTTTGTCGAGTTCGTAATAATCTACCTATTATTCATGATTTTGTTTATTAGACGGATGTCGAATGCTTCAATTTCTGAGTGTCGGTTTTATTGTACGGATTGTTTATTATGTGTATTTTCGTTATTATCTGCGGTTGGTAAGAAGAATAGTTTAACGAGCGGAATCGTTAGAGTTCCGTTTTGAGTACGGAGGTCAACTACTCGTATGTGGCCATCGGAGCCATGATGTAGCTTCTCTATGCGACCAAGCCGCCATTCCGTAAGGGGGAGACAGTCGTCATGTATTAGAACAAAATTTCCAAGCTTTGGCGCCTTTTCAGACGTTTTCCAGCTGTACCTTTTATGAAGGTCCTTTATACACTAGTCCTTCCATCGGCGGCTGAAGTCATGATGGAGAATTTTAATTCTTTTTCATCTATTTACTAAGGAAAGCGACTCCACGCCTGGCTCAGGTATGGCCAGAATGGGTGCTCCTTTGAGAAAGTGTCCTGGTGTAAGAGCTGTTAGATCTGAGGGATCTTGCCAGAGTGTTGTTAGTGGCCGTGAACGGCTTCAATGCGAATTAATAGTGTTGTAAATTCTTCGTAATTAAATTTGTAGTTTCCAGCTACCTTTTTTAAGTGAGATTTGAATCTGATTCCCATAAACCACCCATATGAGGAGCTCTTGGGGGGATGAATTGCCAATTAATGCCTTGGGGAGCGTACTTTTGTACAATCTCAGGGGAGACTTGTCCAGAAACTGTTCTTCTGTGGCTCTTTGAGCCCGATAAAGGTTTTTCCATTGTCGCTCATAAGTTTGGACGGAAAACCGCGTCGTCCGACGAAGCGAGCAAACGATACGAGAAAAGCCTCTTTTGTCATTAGTACATAGCTCGAGGGGCACTGCTTTTGTCGTAAAACAGACAAAGACAGCCACGTAGCGTTTCATTAGTGTAGGAGACCTTAGCATGGACGCCTTTATCTGAAARGGCCCAGCAAAATCAACACCTGTAATGGTGAAAGGCAGAGCGAAGTTGCAGCGTTCTGGTGGAAGTGCGGATATAATCTGCGTCCTCATCTTCTGTTTATGCATAGTGCAGATCTTGCACGAAATAATGCATTTCTTTATTTTTGGCTTGAGTCTTGGGATATAAAACGCTTGGCGGACTATTTGTTGCATAAGGCGGTGTTCTGCGTGTAATAATAGTACATGGACATAATTGAGATACGAGTATAATGTGGCAAGTTGCGATCTCTCTGGTATAATAATGGGACGACGTTCGTTATACGTTAGGATTGAATTGACAAGCCGACCATTTGCACGAAGTAGACTCTTCGTATCTATGAATGGATTTAGTACTACGAGTGAACGCTTTTTATCAATCGGCTTCCATTCTTTCAGTACTGATATCTCTCGGCTGAAGTAGCGCGCTTGAGTAGATGCGATTAGTGCGACATTTTCTTTTTGTAAGTCTAGGTGCGTCATTGCATCGCCTTGGGGATATAATCTACGTATTCCTTTAATTCTAAGTTTGAGTCGCTCTATGAATTTGAGCATGTAAGCCATTACCCTGAGGCCTCGGAGGTAAGATGAAAATCTCTCAAGGATGTCGGTATCATCCAATGTTATGTGAAAAGAGTCGATCTTCCGACTTTCTGGGGCAATAATATTGCGCGTGGGCGATTGCGGACAAGAATCGGGAGATCCTGTTAACAATCGAGGGCCATTCCACCAGAGGGTGGTGGTTGCAAGGTGCAGAGGTTTTCACCTTCTTGTGTCTAGATCGGTAGGATTGTCAGCACTGGCTACGTGTCGCCAAGTGGCTGATCCTAATAGGTCAAGAATTTGAGACGTTCGATTGAAAATATACGTTTTGCATGCATGTGATGGTTTTTCAACCAGGCTAATACAATCTCGGAATCGGACCAGAGATATAATTTATTTTTTGCCATATTCAGTTGCGTTTGCACTATGGATGTGAGTTTGGCAAGTATTAGTGCACCGCATAGTTTTACTCGTGGTAGACTTATTGCTTTTAGAGGAGCCACTTTTGCTTTTGCAACTAGTAAGTGGCTTCTGGTCGATTTGTCGCTTTGTTTGCGAACATATATACTTTTCAGAGGCGTGACAAAAGGCGTATAGATCGACTTTGTGCTCTGGAACATAATTCGTCCATCGTGGGATTTGTATTTGTGTGATATCGTTTAGATTGCTCGGGAACTGGGACCACATTTCTAAACGAAGTGGTTTTACTTGGTCGTTCCAGTCGATCCCATCGAGCCATAATTCTTGTATCAGGATTTTGGCTTGTATAAAATTGGTGATAGCCATACTGCGGGGTCAAAAAGTTTTGCCACAGAGGAGAATGTGGCGTTTTGTAATAGCGTTTTTGTTGGACTCAGTCGTGAAAATTGGTCCGATATCGTATTCCATTGGATGCCCAGAGTTTTTGTAGCACTTTCCTTTTCGAATATAAGGAAATTAGTGCCCAACAAATTTTCTTTTGGTACGTTTTTTAATATATTTGGGTCATTTGCCGTAATCTTTTTTAATGGAAACCCTGCGGATTTGAGGGCTTGAATTACCTGTGATAATAATTCGTATGCTTGTGGAAGACTGTGGCTTCCAGAGAGAATATCATCTACATACATTTGTGTTTTTAATACCTGGGTTGCCAGAGGAAATTCTGACTTGGTGTTTTCAGGCAATTCATGGAGTGTTCGAATGGCTAAGTATGGTGCACAGTTAACGCCAAAGGTCACTSTTTTTAGCTTGAAGTCGCGTAGTGGACTACTGGGGGATTTTCGGAAAATAATTCGCTTAAAATCTTGATCGTCTTTACGTACGACTATTTGTCTAAACATTTTTTCGACGTCCCCGTTGAATACGTGTTTGAATATACGCCAGTTTAGAATAAGCAGCATTAAATCAGGTTGGAGCGTGGGTCCCGTAAACAGAATATCGCTTAGGGAATTCCCCGAGCTATTGGATCTTGAGCCGTTGAAGACMACTCTTACTTTAGTTGTTTTTTTTTTATCTGGCAATACTACTGCATGATGTGGCAAGTAAAATGGGTAGTATTTGCCATTGATGATTTTTTCGCACGGGCTTACTTCCTCCATGTGATCTAAATGAAGGTATTCTTCCAACACACCATCATATTCTGGTTTATCTCAACTTTTTTAAGTATGTTTCTTTCCATACTTAGAAACTGCTGTATTTCAGAGGTGCGAAAGTGACCTAAGGCGATTGTCCTGGGAAATTCTTGTTTTAGTAGCAGTCGTACGACATACCGACCATTATCTAATCTAGTAGTTGTGGCTTTGTACAAGTCTTCAAAATACTGATCTTCGGGGGTTGTGATTGAAATATTGGGGAGTTCTTCTATCTCCCAAATTTTCTCAATTGTGAATTGAGGTACTCGTTTGAGATTTCCTCAACTTGAGTTGTCATTGTTGTGACTGTTTCCGTAACTAGTCCACTTATAATCTAACCGAAAATGGTCTTTTGTGTCAAAAGTGTCTTTGAAATTTTCTCAATACCTTCGAGTATTATCTGTGGCATGAGATTGCTGCCTAATAGAAGGTCTATTTGAGCGGAGGTGTGAAACCTTTTGCCAATGCTTGCTATTTATATGATAGCTTGGAAGCATATTTGTTAGTTCTACTTTTATTCTTATATCCGCTTGGGGGGAAAATAGGGTAATGGGGCAGATTTTATTAGAGTTTTGAACTGCTCTTGCGCCCATTCCCGTAATTCCCGTAATCAAAGTTGACTTGTTTTGTTGGTAGATTTAGCCTATTTTGTGCCCTAGATGCTATGAAAGATCGTTGTGATCCTTGGTCTATTAGGGCCCTTAGCTTAAACAGTTCTCCTCGATGCTCGATGGATACTGCTGCTGTGGGTAGTAGTACCCTACTTTGAATTTCGCTGTGTAGCGTTTGAGTTTTTAATGCCTTTGAGCAGCATGGTGCTTCTTGACAATTTTGTGGATTTGGCACTTCGGGATTTGTTGTTGAAGCTAAACCCATGGCTCTTCTGATATTTGCGCTGTTTGGGGGTAGACCGGAAAAATTATTTATATGAATCATGGAATGGTGTCGTTTACGACAATAGACGCAGTTAAATTTGCTTTCGCACTCTTTGAGTGTATGCATATGTGACAAGCAGTTGTACAAAGTCTTTTTGTTTCCCCGAAATTGTTGCGGTCGATAATATTCAATTTTTTTAATCTCTCGCAAGATTTGAACTTATGCTCTACATATGTAGATCTATATTTATTCTGTTCAGATGAGAACGATTGCGGTTTGAAGGAGCTTATATTCAAATTGTTGTTACTATTGGCTTGTGGAAGTTTCTATTGAGCTAATGTTGACTACCTTTTGGTTTGGTTATTTTTATATCTCCCCTTTCTGCGATTTCGTACTGGGTGGTGAGAAATCTTTCATTTGTTGAAACGTTGGGCACTTTTTCCGCGATGAGTGCTCCCACAATAATAATGACTTTTCTGGTAATGGTATTTACCAGTCTAGGGTCCCAGTTGTCTGTGGGACAATTGGAAACAATGGATTGAAGTTTGATAAATTCTTCACTGGTTTTCTTTTGAATTTTTGGCAAGTTCATTAAAATTGTTATTTGCTTATCAACCAATATTCGTTCATTCTCGTATCTTGATTTTAAAGCTTCCCAAGCCATATTAAAATTGTCGTCATTTAATACGAACTGTTTTACTATGACGCCAGCTTGACCTTTCGTTTGGTATCGGAGGTGATATAATTTTTGTGCATTAGATAGTTTTAGGTAATTTATGTAAACGGGTGTGAACATGTCCCGGAAGGGCGGCCATTGTTCATAACCCCCATGAAAAATTTCTGTGTCACATGCGGGGATATTGTTTTGATCATAATGGATTAATCTCAATAATTTTTGGATACGACTCCAAGCGGCTCATGACGCCATAGTAGAATCTGACGATGCAGGTCTTACTCAAATTTTTAAATCATCGGCTTACGATATTTACGAAAGCAGCTGGGACCAATATGAAGAAACGAAAGCTATGATCTCCGATCAATTAAAGCTAATTAAAGCAATTGCACCTACTCCACACCCGAGAGTAGAGCTGCCACAAACGCAACGGTATCAAGAGGCAAGTTCAGGCATCCAACCCGCTTGTGACACGGAAACTTTTTACGGAGATTGTGGAGAATGGCCGTCCTTCCGGGACAAGTTCACGGCCGCGTACACAAACCATCCTCAATTATCGCAAGCGCAAAAATTGTATCACCTCAGATACAAAACTAAAGGTCAAGCAGGCGAAATAGTCAAACAGTTCGCATTAAATGATGATAATTTCAATTCGGCTTGGGAAGCTCTAAAAGCCAGATATGAAAACGAAAGAATACTGGTCGATAAGCAAGTAACGACACTATTAAAGTTGCCAAAAATCAAGAAAGAAACAAGTGAAGAATTTGTAACACTACAATCCACTGTTCCTAATTGTTTGTCGATTCTGTCGACACAAAATATTCCCACAGGCAGCTGGGACCCAATTCTGGTAAGCATTTGCACCGCCACATTACCAGAAAAACCGTTACTTCTATGGGAGCAATCGATCTCATCACAAAAAAAGTGCCCAACGTGGCAACAAATGAAAGATTTTCTCACCACCCAATATGAAATTGCCGAAAAGTTAGAAGAGAAAATAATCAAAACTAAAAACACGAAGCACGACCAAAATGCTATGCTAGTAGCAACACAAATTAAAAAAAAAAGCTTTTACAAAACAAAACGTTCACATCAGAACAAAAAAAAAAACAAATGTCATGCGAACTATGTAAAAGAGGGCATAAACCAGAGGTTTAAAAACTTAAATATTAACGAAATGAACAACTTTGTCAGGTCAAAAAGATTCTGTACAAACTGCTTGTCCCACTCACACAATCTTAATAATTGTAAAAGCAAATTTAACTGCTTCTTCTTCTTAATTGGCGTAGACACCGCTTACGCGATTATAGCCGAGTTAACAACAGCGCGCCAGTCGTTTCTTCTTTTCGCTACGTGGCGCC
>NW_017536753.1:127622-151111 GCF_001853355.1 Bactrocera latifrons | reverse complement strand
TGCTTATATTGTCATAAAAGACATCATACAATGCTTCATTACAGCACATATCCCATCTCACCTCAAAGGAGCGCATATACAAAAAGAACCACAAAAGCAAATCCCGAAAGCCAAAATTTTAAAAATTGCCTCAGACACCATGTTGTTCAAAGGCACAAGTTGTTCAAACGCTACACAGCGAAACACAAAATGGACTAGTTACAGAACCAGTCACCACCATACTAACTCAAGTTGAGTATAATAAAAACAAATACCTTAATTCACAATTAAGGAAATTTCAAAAGTTAAGAAAACTTCCCCGTATAACAAACCAAACTGTAAAAGATGAGTATTATGAGCACTTCTCTAAAGCCACAACTACTCGATCAAATAATGGCCGGTACGTACTACCACTAGAGCCACAATTTTCTAATACTTCATATCAGTAGAAAAAACAAAGCAATATTTCGGTCTAACAATGTTAAGAACACTCAAATACATACAACTTTTCGGCCCCGCAGGATGGCTTTCGCCAATAATAAAAAAACAATTCTGAACAAATCCTAGAGGGGTGGTGGGTTACTAAACGCCAAATTAGTGCACATGCACTGAAACATAATATAACATAGTTATATCAAAAAGTCGAAAAATCGACACCTTTCATACATTTTCAAAAATAAATAAGATCTCGAAAGAAATCCCAATGCGATACAGTGACGCACGCACACTTAGAAAAGGCAAAGGTCGCTCTATCGCATCTATCCAAGCGCTCCTTATATGGGTGGATTATGAGAATCAGCTACACAAAGCATCAAGTTAATTATGAAGAATTCTCTACTCCACGAACCGAATCCGTTCTCCATTCGCGGCCATTTTCTCGCAAGATCCCTCTAAATCATAGTCCTAAATCTAGGGCTAAGGAGTACCCATTCTGGCCACATCTGAGCCAGGCGTGGATTTACTATCCTTTATCAGCCGATCACGCAGAAAAGGCAAACAATAAAAAACTAGTTTAACAAGCCGATGGTAAAGAAATTTGAAATAAGAACACAAATCTTAACCTATCAAAGAAACAACCACAAATACAATAACTATGAAAAGCAGTTACAAACTCATAAATCCGTAAAATACAGCTTCTTATTGTACGCACGTAAAACCAAACATATATATACCAAATACTAAGTAAGTTTAAAACCAAAGCTGTTTCCAACATTTATAGCATGTATTCTGCGCCCTCAGCTACTCTGTCAGCAGTACGCTGAAATACAGGTAACAAAGTCATACTAGGCAAAATATTCGACTAGGGGGCCCAGGATGTTTAAATGAATTAAGCATCCACTCTACACGGTAAAACTGGCGCATCCTTATGCAAAAGCGCAATTCACCACTGGTGATTACTACAACACAACTCACCACATCTCTACCACTAAACAAAGGATGGACAGCAGGATAGGAAAAATTATTCGTCACATACACTGCGCCCATAAACATTCGTCACATACAGTTTGCACATATAAATTCACTACTTTTGACTCCGATCGACAGCGTACCGCCCGCACCGATTTGCAGCGATCCATTGGAAATTAAAACACTTCGTTACACACAATTTGTCAAACACAGTGGAACATTAAACTTTTTAAAACATTTAATTTATAATTTAACCTTAAAATAACATTGTACTAAATTAAATACTTTAACAATAAATTACATTGTTATTATAAACTTGAGTGACACGAATATTTTTATTATGTGTGTTATGCCCATCTAAACTATCTTATATGTGCATAGTGACTACGAAACTAAAAATAAAGATATAGTGGGTACAGAACTAATCAGGATGTATTTATAAAATTCTAAAGAAGAACACTCGGAACTAATGGGTTAGTTCAGCTGCTGCGCGCAAAGGATCTCCAGATGTTGGAACGGTGGTTGAGCTGCGCGCCGAAGATAACAGATATTTAGAACGTGGAGCTGCGCGCCGAAAATACCAAAGTGTGTAGAAACGTCCGCCGATGTTTATTGATCGAAATGCGTGGTCGAAAACAAACGTTCACTTCCAGGACGAAGCTTTTTGCTCGTTGGGCGGTGGTGGTTTAGTAGCTGCGTGTATTAGTGCGTGTGTGGTGTTTTCTGCTGCTTCCAATGGATGTGTGGTGTGTTTAGTAACTACTGTCTGCAAGTGTGGTGTATGTGCCAGTGTTGCTTGTGAGTGGTGTGTTGTGTGGTGTAGTGGCGCGTGGGGCGGGAAGCTTAACTCATTTAGCCACAATGATTTCAATTTTGGAGTGAATAATTTTAAAAATTTTCACGAACTGCAGCTATTAATTAAATACATGTGGCTACAATGGATATTTCTTTAATAACCCTTAATGCCAATATAGCAAACACGGTGTTGGAATTTTGGTAAAAGAAGACATACCATATAAAATAGCTTTCTTATACTAATAAGCCCGGAACTAACAATAATTAATACCTATATCCCACCTAAACAAAATTTCTCCTGCTCATATATCCTACATATTATGAATACATCAAAAATCATATACTTTGGATGGGTGATTTTAACTCATGAAGATATCTTGTTATCTATGTAGTAATCTTATAGTTTTAAGCGTTGGCAGCACTACAGACATCTCTACCCATAAATCTTTCACTCTGTTACTACATTTTCCACCACTATTTTTCTTTTATGTTCTTGAAAGGTTCTTAGTGACCTTCATGGTAGTTATAACATCCCATTGACATAAATCGGACTTCACGCAGACACGTCAAAAAGAAAGTTCCAATCAATTTTGCTAATAAATACAGCCAATTGCGAGAGTTACAAAGATATTTGCACATCGATATCTAATAAATCTATTGTATCTAATAATATCAACCAATCACTAAAACCGCAAAAGCTGGTTTAGGTATAAAGAAACACATAACCTTCTAAGCCTTTTATAAATATAAACACCCAATCTGGATTATCAAACGACCTAAATATCAAAGCATACGCTTTCGCCTCGTACTTGAGCTTGTATTCTTGTGACTCTACATTTACTAAACAGTTAACGACAATCTTAGCAATTTAGCGCTAATTTGGAATCAAATATTTCCACTGACGAGTGTGATGACGCAATATCCACTTCCAAAGGTAAAACTCCTGGTTTAGACAGGATTACCGATGACATGTTAAGATCCCATGTTACTTCCCACAAGACGTTAAAAATAGAATAGAAAATCTTTACAATAAAATACTTTCAGACGGTACATAGTATATCCTCAAATTTGGAAAATAAATGAATCCTATTTCGCTGCTACCCTGTTTAGGGAAGGTCTTGGAGAAAATAACCTCCAAACAATTGATGTGGTGCGAGTAGACTTATCACTCACAACCAAGTCGCTTTCCGAAAAAACCAAAGTGCAATAGACACCCTTTAACACTCGACAAAGTTATTTCCAACAAGAGGCACGTTACTTGCTTAACCCATTTAGACCTGAAACAATTTTTTTTTAATTGAAGTGTTTTTTGTCTATTTTTATTAGTCCTAGGGTATCACAGAACATAAAAAACAATGTTTTAAAAAAGTACATTTCTACAGGTTAAGTAGAAAAGGCCGCATCGTATGTGATACAGTAGGCTCATATATATGCAATAATACCAAAGTTAGCAAAGAAGTTATTTATTGTTAAAATTATAATTATATGTTATGTTATATGTTATTTTTTAGTATGATAAGCTAGAAAACAGTTGATATGTAAACCAACATCGCACTTGATGCATCTTGCAGGACACAATCGATGACATAACCCACATCTAATCCTTTTTTTTTCTGGCTGATTGATTGTATAGTGACCTCTATTATCGAACCTGGCATCAATAGTAAATGATGATAGTCTACTCGGCCCTGGTTTACTTCTCAGCCTATTAGACTCTATAAGTGAAATTGCTACACGGCGTCTGAATGTTAACATATCCATACCACCGCCATTGTATCTGAATAGAAGCCAGGCGTTTTGGAGTGACATATCAACACACTGCAATATGAGGGGCATATACCACTTCTTACCACGAATACTTGTACTGAGTGATGATATGTTTTGGTCTGACAGATCTACACCTCCCATGTTCTGATTGTACTGGTGTATCAAATGTTCCTGAGAAACGGTTATTTTCTTTTTCTCTTTTTGCGAATACCGATCTGTTTTGTGCAACGGGGTTATACCGCAGTTGAGCAAACTGTCACCATGCTATTATCATGTCATTTACAAATTATAATATCATCGCATACACGACAGTCGAAAAATCCCCTATCCTTCTTTTTCAGTTCTTTATTTCCTAATAAAGGGCAATTACTGGTCCTATTTTCTCTTATAGTCCCGGTTACTCGTATGTTTCTCTTTGTTAGTTCAGAAATCAATTTGGTAATTTCCTCCGAGATTTAGTCTTCTTTGGATAATTTTTTCATAAGTGGACGTACTTTAGCAAATTTGTCGGATTTATTTAACTGTAAATTATCAGCACAGTGCATATTTGAAAATATGACTGAAAATCTCTCACGAGATAATGCACTGACAATCAGATCATTTTTCGTATCAGGTGAAATTTCCCAGTACATGCGTTTTCTATTCACTTGACAGTAGCCACTGACCAACATAATTCCGATATCACACTTCATTTCCTCTATTCTATCAGCAGGGTCTCAGTAGTAAGTAATTGATACACTTCTTCCGAAAACCAATCAATTGGCGATCTATCTTGACGCATATATAATATGGGTTTCCATGTTGGTGTAACTGCAGTGTAAGTTTTTTTTTGCCAGTTATACTTTTTAGCTATTTTACGTAACGGCTCGTAAACTTCTGGTTCTTTCTCGTTTGCGGAAGAGTGACTTTCGGAAACATCATCCATTGTTTCTGTACTTACTTCTTGCAGCTCTACATGTGTTCTCAACAAACTGCGCGGTAGGTTGTTGATTTGGACGTTGTCCTCATCTCCAGAATCTTCATCCGTCAAGTCTCATTTGCATTTATAGGTGGAAGTAAATAAATAGCATTGCATGTTCCAGAATTCCCAATTTCGTCATACTCCAAAAGCTTAACAAGTTCATTCAGTGACACAGATCTGAAAGGAAAAACGCAATGTGTGTAAGCCTACTGTATCAAATACGATACACTACTTTTTACGAATAAAAAAATATACTAAAATAAACGAAACAACAAAAACGATTCTACATTTTTACTCTCTAACTTTCGTTTTTACTATAAATATATCAAAGTACGTGATAGTTATGATAAAATAATGAATTCTTACCGTTTTGATGACATGTTGAAATTCTTATTCTCAAATTACATTCAACTCGCATAGGTACACACCTGATAATGCCAAATATTACATTAAAGTTATTTTAGTAGTATTGTTTAGACCGTGCACGTGACACCAACGTAAAACAGCTGTTAATTTTTACATGCATTTTATTTTATGACAATCTTGCAAATATGCGAGACCGTTTTCAGTGGCAACCATAGCATTTTGCGCAATTCGCAATCAGCTGGAAGCGTCTATTTGGTGTTTTAAAAGAAATGGAAGCGGTAAGTAAATTCATAACAATTAATTATTGGCTTGTATTATTAATATTCAATTGATTATTTAATAGAAAAAAAGATTAAGGCTAAACGGCACATTTCGTTGGTCTGAAAGCCAAACGAAAGACCTTTTGATAAATATAGCGGACGCAATAAAAGAGAATCCGGACCATTTTGAGGTAATATTGATATATTTTTTGTCATTTCATTATTTTACATTTTACGATCTGCTTTTAGAAACCAACAGCCCAAAGGTTTTGCAACAAAATTGGCAAAAAAGCTCCAAATTTAATGAATATTAAATGGGACATAATGATGGCTAAAATGAGGCATTTGAAAACGACTTTTTTATCTGCGCTCAAGTGGAAAGGCCAGACTGGTGCAGGCTTACTTGAAAGTGGTGATCCTCATAGTGTGGAAGAATACATAAAAAATATGTCCTTTTTATGAAGACCTTCACATGATATTTGGACGTCGCATAAGTGTTCAGCCACCAGCGATTTATCAATCAACAGAGTTGGTGTCAGCGTTGGACGATACATATATAGAATATATTACCCCAGAGATAGACCCCGACACAAGTCCTTCGAGTCCGTTACCCAGTTCGTCCATTATTATGTATCCGCCTGCAGATGAAGTAGTTAATCCATCCTCTAATTTTGCATGCACATCTACACCAAGAAGAAATATGAAAAGATCTCATAGTAGTTCAAATCCATTTTCATTACTTTTCGAAATCCAAAATAAGAAGTTGGAAGTAGAAACGAAAAAATTTTAATTTGGAAAAGAGAGAGAGGAAAACAATTTTCAATTGCAGAAATTACGGTTGGAGAAAGAAATGGAAGTAGAAATGGAAAAGTTAGATTGGAACACGAACGATTGAAATGCTTAAATAGCTCATAATTTGCCAAAATGTAATCATCTGTATTCCAATATAAGATTTTTCCATTTTGCCTTTTTCTTTTTAATACATTTGTTGTGACTTAGTGAATATGGTCCACCTTGCTTTTTTTACTTTATCCGTATTAAGTTATTTCTAGTCAAATAATTTATGTTACTTGTTAATATAAAGAAATTGAATTTTATTTGAAAAAATAAATAAGAAAATAATTTTTAAATTAAGATATTTATTGATTAAACAATTGTTCAAAGATTTTTCGTCGCCTTATCTCCCCTTCATTGGTACGAGCAATTGGTTCCCATAACGACTCGTCAATACTGTGCTCCGATTCCTCAGGTTGGTAATCGAAATAATCGTCGTGTTGGAGTATAAAGTTGTGTAACAATGCACAACAGAGAATCCATTTGTTAACTTTTCTCATACCATTTTCATTTTTAAATTTTGTAGCCTTAAGCCTTTTAAACTACCAAGTCTTTCCTTCAGCATTCCAAAACAATGTTCAATCCGAATTCTATATCGACTGAATGTTTTGTTAAAAAAATTCCTTTGGCTTAGTGTTAAATTTCTAGAATTTTCTCTAAATGGCGTTATAACAGTACTCGAAAACATTGTCAAGATAAGATTGTCAAGTGTTGATACGTCAAACAAGAAAATGCTTGATGAAGAGCCCCTTGCCGGAACATAAGGAGGCATATTCGTAAGGTTATGATCCGCAAAAGAAAGCATACTCTAAATTTTTCGTTTTTCTTCGGAACCACGCTCAAAAGTTTGGTTTAAATGCCAAAATATTTCTTTTTTAATTTTTTTAAATGCTCTAGAACTTGAAAGAAATGCATATAGAACTTGAATTTATTCCAATAAATAAGATTTTAATTGTTGTTTTAATTGACTCATTGGCGTACCGCTTCCCCTTCATTAGTTCGAGCAGTAATGAGGTAATGAGGTAATGACTCTAAAACATCGTGCTCAGATTCCTCAAGCTCGTAATCGAAACGATCGTCAAGTCGGAGTATAACATTTTGCAACAACGCGCAGCAGATAATCCATTTATTTACTCTATTCATGCCTTTTTCATCCTTGATTTGAAGTCTCAACGTTTTCAAGCTGCCAAACCTTTCCTTCAACATGCCAAAACAATGTTCAATTCTAATCCTATGACGATTGAATATTTTTTTTAAAGAAAGTTCGCTGACCCTGTGTTAGTTCTCTAGAGTTTTCTCTAAATGGTGTTATAACAGTACAATTTATATTCACTGTCACCTGCGATCCATTCAGCTCCTCCAAAAAACACATCGGCGTCATTCAACAATTCGCAGTTACTAAAAATACGTGCATCATGTACGCTACCTGGATAGCCTAACACTAAATGTCCTATTTGAAGCGAATGGTCACAGACGACTTGAACTTTAACTGAGTATTGGTGCTTTCGTGAAAAGCAAGCTTCTGGGTGTTGAGAAGGTTTTTCCGCGAAAGGAATTTCAGTACCAACGACGTATCCCACGAAGTTTGGCAATTCACCCCAGGTTTCTGAAACGAGCTTTTTACGTTCATCGCTATTTGGCCAAAACAGATACTGATCTTTATGCTTTAACAGTACTTTAAAAATTCTGTCAGTCAAATTCTAATATAAAGAAAAAGATAAACATTAATCTAACAAAACAATGACAAACAGTAACCTGAATGATACCACCATCACTAACTCCAAACAAGCCAGCAATCTTAGACAGAGTAGCGCCTTCACCGTTTGAGCCTAAGCGATATAGTACGATTGCTAATTGTGTTTTGAGAGGGAATTGTTTGCAAGAACGTATTTGGTTGAACGACGCATCGTCCTTTATTAAATTTAAAATAAATTCGAAGGTTTTCCAGTTTACGCGTATAATTTTCTTGAATCTAGTCTCATCATGTTCCCATAACACGTCGTTTAAGAATTCCTTACACTTAGGCACACTATTTTGAATAAGCGGCACACTGTATCTGCATTCTTCGCCCAGGGTCAAAACAATCAGCAGTTCCTCCAATATGTAATCTTCTTTTATTGTCTTCTCTTCTACCAGAAAACAGAATTTTACTCATTTGAAGCAAAATACAAACTAAATATATGTATACCTTGTCGACAATCATTAAATCATTTAATGCAGCTACTTCTAATAATTTAAGAAGTTTTTGTTTTCGCTCACTCTCGGCATTTTAAAATAGTGGCAACTTTGTAAGTTCGCAATTATTGCATACATGCGAAATTAAATGAGTACCATTATTACATTTGGTCTAACGTATATGAGACGGTAGGTCTAAATGGGTTAAGATTAGACTTTGAAAAAGCTTACGATCGTATCGGTCTTCACAAAGTTCTAAAACATATAGCTAATTGGAAATTAGGACCCAAAATATATCTCCCTTTATCTGCGTCAATTATCTATCCACTTACCCAGTCGACCATTGTACGTATACTTATGATATTCTGATATTTTCAAATCAACTTGAATAACGTCAAATTAACTTTTCCGGAAATACTTAATAATATATCCCATTGGTCTCTCACATCTGGCTCTAAGTTATCATTAGATAAATGTTACATCTTACATATCTGTCGTAAAAGAAACTGTAATAATAGTACCATCAATTTTAAGAACATAAGAATACCTACTGTATATGAAAAAATTGTTAAGTTTAAGTTCAAAAAACGTCTATATATGTATATAAAAGAAAGTCGTGTTAGTTACGCTATTTATGACTCAAGAACGGCTGAATCGAGATCAAAATTTTCACACGACTGCGCTTAGGACACTGTATCTTAACTCACCAACATATTCTGGAAGGAAACGTAAGTTTTGGCTGCTGGCTATGCAACAGTTTAACAAACTCCGTAGAACACATATTGAACCTCTATCCTACGCTTTGTAACATACGACATAAATGTTTAAAATCTCATTTTTAAGACTAAATTATTTTGCACATATGTACATATATTATATGATTAAAAAACAAGATTTTTTTTCGTTTGGTACTCTGAAAAATAGGCTCCTAGACACCTCTAAGAAAGAATCTCCAAGAATGAGTTCTTAATTGTAACGGGAAGGTCCTCTTACTTACAGTTTTCTATATTTTTCTTTTTATCTAACAGAAAAGTTTATATCTCGCTTCCAACCACTTCAAAAAATATTTTGGTCCTTAGGTTTTGTAGAAAATTGAATGCTCTACAAAAAAGGTCTAATACCATTTTTTCGTAAACCCAACCATTTAAAAGATATCAACGGGTAAAGTTTGATTATTTTTGGGAAAAATTTTTAGTTTTTATGAATTTTATAACTCAATGAAAAAAATCATTACGATTGCCATCTTATTTCTTTATCTTGTTCATTTCTCTACCTGACCTCTGCAATGGATAGGAGGTCTTCCTCTTCGTCTGCTTCCACCGGCATATAACGAATCGAAAACCTTTAAAACTGGAGTGTCCAAATTATCTACAATTTCAAAGTCTCAACAGTGACGTGAAAGAAAAGACGTAAATCCGATGTACATTTGCTTGATGGCAGGGGATATTTCATATTTCCTTCCTTCACAACTAGACCTATGCGCTTCGTTTCCTTATCCAGTCTGGAGAAAGCAGAACAAGCGGCGCGGTTATCCAGGTCAATGATATCATATCATCGCCGTTCACCAACAGCTGTACATTCTTATAGAAGATTCTTCCTTCTCTATTTACTTCTGCAGCTCGTATTATTTTCTTCGGCAATTGGTTGAAGAATTTACTCAATAGAGAGTCTTCTTGTCTGAATCCGCGCTTAGTATTACACGGTTGGGAGAGATCCTTCCCGATCCAGTGGAAATTTGATGTTGCTCAGCATCGAAGGCGGTTTTCAAGTCGACGAAGAGGTGAAGTGTGTCGAAATCTAATAATAAATTTTCCAGGTCTAAGGGTACACTAATAAGATCCAATCAGCAGAAAACGTACATTTATAGAGAAGGTCCAACTACGGGCAAGCGTGTGAACTGTCTATTAGTGGATTTCACCACTTTTGGATTGGTAGGAGAAACTTTAACAGGAATGAGTGAACGGAGCTGAGAATTCAATGAAGATTATGCTCTGAAATATACATTGCTTTTACAGGCGCCTGTTGGCCTTTTGGCTTATATTTTTATACGTTTACTTGCTGTCATATCTCTTGATATGAATATCATTTTGCGAATTTTTATGAATTCATGCAAAATTGAAAATATTTTTGTTTAATTTATGCAATTCTCCATGCAATTTTTGTAGTTAATGGGCAAATAGCTATTTTTTAAATATTTCTTATCTTTGATAATGTAATATAATTTCATATGCATGCATATAATTGCTATATACTATATGTATGTATATATATTATCACAATATCCTAAAAAAAACTTTCATACGCATCTATCCTGCAGATATGTACATATGTAAGTACAGTAAAACCTGTATATGTTGGACGCCTGCGGTTCATCACTTTTTGTTAATAAATAAATAGTAAAAATAGTTACATCAGATTTGTTAAAATCAAATAAACTATTTTCCTGAAATTTTAAACAATAAAAAAAAATTTTGTACAATGGGCAGACAAAGAAAACCAACCAGCCGCGGTGAAAGAGAAATAATTGTAAAATTATTGAAAAAAGGTAAAACACTTCGCGAAATCGGTCAGGCGGTGGGAAGAGCACACTCCTCGATTCAAAGAGTGATCGAAATGTACAAATCGATGGGTTCTACCGCCACAAAGCCTCGTCCAGGGCGTCCTAATAATCTAAAGTGCTACGTTAAGGAATTACAAACAAATCCAAAGGTGAAGACTTCAGATATTGCCAGAGATGTTAAAATAAGATTCAAGAAAACAATTTGCAGTGACACCGTACGCAAAATTTTCAAAAAGCCGGTTATCGGAGCCGAGTCGCACGAAAGAAGTCATTCATATCATTGACCAACAGGCTAAAACGAGTTGCATTTGCTAACGAGCACATTAATAAGCAAGTTTTGTATACTTGGAATAAAAAGACGAAAGCTTGTTTGAAGAAAACCCGGAACTGCACTCAATGAAGAAAATCTCACGGCGACCGTGAAACACGGTGGTGGTGGCGAGATGGTGTGGGGGTGTATGTCCAGTAAACGAGTGGGTAATATCCAGTTTATTGAGTCAACAATGGATAAAAGAGTTTATTTGGACATTCATTAGGCAAATTTAAAAAAAAGCGCAGTTAAATTGGGATTTGAAGACAACAAGACAATGACCCCAGCACACTGCAGAAATTGTTCAGCTCTGGCTCCTCTACAATGTGCCCAAACAACTACATACGCCCTCTCAATCACCAGATGTCAACCCCATTCAGCACAAATGGGATTCATTAGAGCGTCGAATCCGTAAGCACCACATTTATTCGAAGGAGATGCTAAAAATGTTATCCTTGAGGAATGGAGCAAAATCATCGGAGGAGACATCAAATATCGTAAATTCAATGCCAAAACGACTAATAGAGGTCCTACAACGCAAAGGGTATCCAACTAGTTACTAGAAACTGTTACTTTCATATAAAATACATGTTGTAATTTTTTATTTTTTTGTACGCAAACTTTTTCTGAAGTAACTTTTGTCTATTTTTGATTTCATTCTTGCTTTTAACCCTAATTTATATCCAACAGTATTAAAATGTTATGTATACAAAAACTGAATTCCAACATGTAAATGAAAAATAAAATTTTTACGAATTTTTTGTTATTTCTGGAAGTTTTTTAATAATTAAGAAGCATATGAGTCTTGTACGCAAACTTTTTCTGACTAGTGCAAATCAATTTCAAATCAATTATTATCATTTATCAGTAACATAATATGCGCGTGCTGCTCTATATGTACATACACATATACATACTTATGTGCGTATGACATTGCCACACAAATAATGTATACACAAACCTACATATAAACATATCTGTATACATATGTAAATATGTAACCCGCGAAAACTTCAAATATTGTTCTACAATAACAACAACCGTCTAAAATGGCAGCAGAAATCAATATGGCAGCCAAGTTGCTGTCGTCAAAATTTACAGTAAATTGCACAAAAACAAAATTTTCATTCATAAGCGCAAACGTACTTTCAAAAGTCATATTCGATTCATTAATAAAAGTAGACGCCATTACATCTCCCCGAGCTTGCCTTGCCTATTTATATCGTCTTTTCGCGACGATTTCAAAAGCTAAAAATCATAAATTGAATATATTTCATAAATGTATGAGAAGGAAAAATTGACAACCCCGCAAAAATAAGTATTAAAATGTATTAGAATAAAATTGACAACATAATTTATTTGTCGATTTTCAATTCAAGAAATGTTTCAAATAAATTTTCAATATTCCTCCGATTCATGTGTACAGTCAATCCCGGGTAAGTAGTACTCCGCTTAAATGAAAATCAAATCCCTCCCTCATCACTTTTAATAGCCTACATTATATCTTGCTGCATCTCACGGTTTGTTTTTTGAAATATCATAGAAATTATTGCCTTAAGTAGGACTCGTTTAAATATCCGCAGTCGCTTATGTACCATATTATATTTTTTTTTAACAAACCACAAAAATTTTTATCATTGATTGTGGCATATGTATAACTGGGATTGACTGCATTTGTCAAGGAATGTAAAAAATATTTTGTAATTCTGAAATCGCAAAAATTTGCGTCGATATGTATGCAAGCTCACACACAAACATACGTATTCACGCTGATTTGTGTTCGAAGCTGTGCAACGGGAAGGGAAGCGGTGACAATCGGCGGCCGATAAATCTGTGACGCCTTGTCGTCGGGTGTATATATTTATATACAAAGTTGTGTGTAGACAAATTTACAAACATTATCCGTATGATTGTTTCAAATTTGTTTACGTGCACACAAAATTACATACAATGTATGTGAATCTGAGAACATTATCCGTATGGTTTTTTAGAATCTATTTACATGTACACGCAATTATACTCGTATGCATATGTGAATCTGTGCGACGACTTGGTTATAAGATGTTATCAAAACTTCTAATGGCCAAAGAAAATAAATTCATACATAAATATGTATATAAGTCAGCATACCTTTATTAATTAAATATTTAGGTAATAATACATATATGACTTTATTATACATTTCAACAGATTTAAGGGAACTCATCATTAAAATGGGCAAATTACACATACATACATATGTATAAGTTATTTTTGATTAACTTTCTATAACTCCTTTTGCGGTAGCGACGGTGTTGTCGACTTCCCAAAGTTATTTTTGAAATGTGTTAAGTTACTTTTGATTAACTTCTATAACTCCTTTTGCGTTAGCGACGGTGTGTCGATTACCCAATGTTATTTTTGAAATGTGTTAACACGTTGAGTTTCTTCCTAAAACTGTTTATTTAATAATTCGGAAGCTTACTGCTAGCCTACTATTCTTACCGTCGCTGCTGCCGTTAACGTCGGTCTCTAATTGCTTCCATAAGCTTTTCCCACTCTCATGTGCCATGCTCATGCACCGAACTGATCATCAAATTACAACAGCTGACCAAACATTTAATTTGATCGCGCATGAAGTGAACGATCCAGATGCATGGATTACAATTTTTGGCAGCATGGGAACTTCATTACGTTAACTATTGTTAACTACTCCCTCCTTCAAAACATGATTGTACTCGGCCATACCCAACCTTTCCAACACTTGACGCAACGCCTTAGAAGATGATACGCTTTAGTAAGATGATTGATCCAGCAAGAACTATGGCGATTGTGACAGAAATTACTGCGGCTACTAGTGGGGCACCAATCGTTTGTATGCGTGATTCAGCGATGTGCCGCAAGTTTGCTTCACTTAGCTTGTGGAGAAATGGTAGGCTTAGTAGGGTATGATGGGAGGTTATGTTGATCCGTATGAGGCAGACTGTTGTGGAAGTATCTTCTGGTATCCATTGGGAGTAACGTATTTGGTGCCATTGATAAAGCGGTGCGTTCGAATGTAACAAGACAAATGACATTAATAAACATTTCAGGGCCATTATCTATGCTAGCCTTGACTATTTCATCGTTTATCAAAACTATACCATCGTCGACGACGGCAATGGGGGATAAGTCGCCGGGCTTGGTGGCACAGTGTGCTACAGCGCCGGTGTGTAGGCTTTGTGCGCAAGTTTCTCTTTCGGCTTCTTTACAGAACGTTACCATTGGCGTATCCATGCAGGATATAACAGCAGTAATGTTGCCTACGCAGTCAGCTATAATGTTGTCCAGTAAATGCAATATACGGCCAGCATGCGATACGGGACATAATAACTTAGGTCTAGGAAAACCGATAATAAAACTTACAATTTCCTTTCTTGCTAAAACCTTAACTCTAGCTATGCTAAACAATTGGGTTATTGTAACTCCCGTGAAACTCTCCTTCATAACCGCCTCCAAATCATCTGCATCAATAATAGCAGGGTTTATTATATTAAATTTAGCCAGTGTGATTGCAGTTATTAAATTTTGAATCTCTAGTGTTAAAATTCTGTTTCTTGCCAAAAGTTTTTCAGAGAGGTGCGATGAATCTATTTCTTCCCTTTTTTTACATTGAGAATTTTATTGATCGTATTCTGCTCCCGAGTTCTGGAATTAATGACGATCTGCCTATTGGTTGACTGTATTAGCTCTTGCTTCGTTAGTCTTGTTTGTAGTAAGTCATTGAAGTTAGGCGTGCCGGCTATTAGCTTCAGGGCGAAGCCCAAAAAGTTTAGGCTCGAGCGTGCCTATGGTGTACTCCTAATGTTCCTAATAAAGTACGTAAATACCTCGTGTCTACTTCTAGGATCTTCCTCATGTGTCATTGTTGGAAGACGCTAATTAAGTCTGTGGTTTCTTGTATGCATTGTCCATATTCCGTTAAGTTTGATATGTGCCTTATGCAGCTCGTCTCGTTCCAAATTACCGCAGTACCGTCCAGGATCGGTATGTACATGTTCATGGTTTTGAAAAATCTGGGTAATGAAGAATAACATCTTCGGAATCAAGAATATTTCTAAGCTTATCAAACGCAGCCGTCTGGATTTCATCAAAGGATACCGGGATATTTTTTGAACGGAACTTGCTAACTCTGCCGCTCTCACCTTTTAACAGGCTGTCTTGCTATTGTTGCGAAGTCCTTTATAAAGCACCTATAGTAACTCGCCAGACCAGTAAAGGATCTCAACTCGAACAAGTTGCTTGGTTGCTTAAAATCTCCGATTGGCCTGACCTTGTCTGAGCTAGTTTTTGTCCCCTCTTTCGTAACAACAAATCCCAGAAACTCTACACTTTCTTTAAAAAATTGTGATTTCTCCTTTGACACGATCATATTTTCATCATAAAGGCTTTTTAGTACTTGTCCAACATGGTGTACGTGGTCTTTTTCGTTTTCGGAAAACACTATGACGTCAACGACGTAGACATAGCAGGTTTTACCAATCATATCACGCAGAACATCATCAATGGCCCTCTGGAAAATGATAGAAGCATTTTTTAACCCGAAGGGCAATCGGCGGTCCGGATGGCCGAAAACGCTCCAGCTCTGAAAGTGTTCGATGCAGTACCCGCCGGGGAAGCAGAGGAAGAGAAAGTGGAGGTCTTCCGTTGGAAGGACCAAGTGGAGAAGGACCTGGCTTCACTTGGAATATCTAATTGGCGCCACGTAGCGAAAAGAAGAAACGACTGGCGCGCTGTTGTTAACTCGGCTATAATCGCGTAAGCGGCGTCTACGCCAATCAAGAAGAAGAAGAGCAATCGGCGGAATTCATACTTTCCTCCTGAAAATCGTGTTGATCAGATGGATGTCGAATCGACAGAGTCCCCTTTTGAACAATTTGTCCGTCCTTTTGTATTTTGGTTCGTGGAAAGAAGATGATGGTATGTGATGTCATTGTGTGTGTGTTAGAGCGTGGTGGATAATGATGGTGAGTGTGGGGAATGTGGCGTACCAATGTTGCATACCGGGCACACGGGCAACCTGCTAACGTTGCTGAGGTGTGGCAACCGGTGAGAACAACAATATAGAGGATATCGGATGCGAGGTGGCTCATTCTGTTGCGTCGTCAGAGTTGCTCGGGTTGCACTGCGTGCAGCGGTTGACGGCGTTGTTGCCGTGATGGTTCGCGGCGCTGGTGTTGGGACAGCCCCAGGGCGTGGAACATGGACAGCCGAACGGACGGTAGGCATTGGTACTGTTGCCGCATCGATATCCATATTTATCTATAGAAGAGGTTATCGTTATTAGATATTGGATAAATATAGTGGTGAACTATGTTGCCACGTGGTGTGGCATGAGTGGGTCGACCCTTTTGTTCGTGGTATATTTGGCGGTTTTTTTCGGTTTATTGTTTACGGTTTATATATCGGTTTTTTAGGCTGTTGGCAAAAAGCATAGTTTAACAACCGGCCTGGTTAGTGTTCCAGTTTGCGTGCGGAGATCGACTACTCGAATATGACCGTCGGAGCTGTAGTAACGCTTCTCTATGCGGCCAAGCCGCCATTCGGTAGGGGGGAAACAATCGTCATTGATCAAGACACAATCTCCAAGCTGAGGCGYTTTTTCTGGTGTTTTCCACCGGTACCTTCTGTGGAGGTCCTTTAAATAATCTTCTTTCCCTCGGCGACTGAATTCATGATGGAGAATTTTAATTCGTTCCCATCTATTTAATAAGGAGAGCGTCTCCACGCCTGGCTCAGGTGTGGCCAGGATGGGCGCTTCTTTAAGAAAGTGGAAGAGAGTTAGTGCTGTGAAGTCTGAGGGATCTTGCGAGAGGCCGTGAGTTGAAAACGGCTTCAATTCTAGTTAAGAGTGTCGTGAACTCTTCATAATTGAATTTATAGTTGCCAATTAGCTTCTTGAAATGAGTTTTGAAGCTTTTTACAGCTGATTCCCATAAACCGCCCATATGAGGAGCGCTTCGGGAAATGAACTGCCAATTGATATCTTGAGGAGCGTATTTTTGGACAATGCCAAGTGAGACTTGTTGCATAAAATCTAAAAACTGTTTT
This sequence comes from Bactrocera latifrons, assembly GCF_001853355.1. NCBI lineage: Eukaryota > Metazoa > Arthropoda > Insecta > Diptera > Tephritidae > Bactrocera > Bactrocera latifrons. The sequence goes on along the minus strand of NW_017536753.1, from coordinate 133,628 downwards.
TCTGTAGCTCTTTGAGCTCCGATAAACGTTTTACCATTATCGCTCATGATTTTTGATGGAAAGCCTCGTCGTCCAACGAAACGAGCAAATGTCGCGAGAAAAGCCTCCGTCGTCAGATTCGTACATAGTGAAGCAGACAAAAACAGCCACATAGCCTTTCATGAGGGTAGGAGACCTTAGCATGGACGCCTTTATCATAAAAGGCCCAGCAAATCTACACCTGTAGTGGTGAAAGGCAGAGAAAAACTGCAGCGTTTATATGCATAGTGCATATTTTATTTTGCACATAAAAATGCACTTCTTTATTTGGCTTCATTCGAGGTATGTACAGCTCTTGGCGGACCATATGTTGCATGAGGCGAAGTTCGGCATGGAGCATTAATACGTGAATATATCTAATAAATAACGTGACAAACGGACACCTCTCTGGTATGATTATAGGGTGGCGTTCATTATACGTTAGGCTTGAATTAGCAAGCCGACCATTCGCACGAAGAAGACCCTTTATGTCTAGAAATGGGTTAAAAACTAAGAGTGAGCTCTATCAATAGGCTTCGATTCTCTTAGTAATGCCATATCGTTTGGGTTGATGCGATACGAGCGACCTTTGCTTTCTGTAAGTCTTGGCGCGTCAATGCATCGCAATGGAGATAAGTTGCTCCTTTAACTTTTAGTTTAAGCCGCTCTAAAAACTTGAGCATATAGGCAACTACCCGGAGGTTTCGGGGGAATAATGAAAATACTTCAAGGATGTCAGTGTCAGCCAATGTTGCATGATAAGTGTCAATGTTACGACTTTCTGGGGCAAGTATGTTGCGCATGGGCGATTGTGGCCAAGAATCGGGAGATTCTGTTAACCATCGGGGGCCATTCCACCAGAGGGTGGAGGTAGCGAGATGAAGAGGTTTGCATCCTCTTGCACCTAGATCAGCAGGATTGTCAGCACTTTCTACGTGTCGGCAAGTGGCTGATCCTACTAGGTCAAGTATTTGAAACGTTAGTGGAAATATATGTTTTTCACGCATGTGGCGGTTTTTCCAACCAGGCTAGAACTATTTCGGAATCGGACCATAGATATAACTTATATTTTGCCATGTTCAAGTGGGTCCGCACCATGGAAACTAGCTTTGCTAGTAGCAGAGCGCCACAGAGTTCAAGTCGTGATAGACTTATCGTTTTTAGAGGTGCGACTTTTGCTTTTGCCGCCGGTAGCTGGCTTGTGGTTGCAATATCGCTTTATGTGTGCACAAAAATATTGGCACAATATGGCTTTTCAGAGGCGTCGCAGAAACCGTATAGTTCCACTTTGTATTCGGGGAAATAGTTTACCCACCGTGGAATTTGTATCTGCGAAATGTCTTTTAGGTTATTAGCAAACTGGGACCATTTTTCTAAGCGAAGAGGCTTCACTTGTTTGTCCCAGTCGGTTCCGTCTAGCCATAAATCTTGGATCAGGATTTTCGCTTGTATCATAATTGGCGAAAGCCATCCTGTGGGATCGAAAAGTTTCGCCACAGAGGATAAAATTTGTCTCTTTGTGATGGCGGATAATGCGGATATTGGTCTGTAGTATATGAAAACTGGTCAGATATTGCATTGTACATTTTTTCGACATCCCTATTGAATACGTATTTGTATATCCGGCAATTTAATAGGTATGAGGAGCATTAAATCTGGTTGGAGTGTTGGTCCCGTAAATAGATTGAAAATGAAGACAATTCTGACTTTTGTTGTTTTTTTGTCAGGCTTTACTACTGCATGATGTGGTAAGTAGGATGAGTAATATTTTAATATTTGTATTTTATATGATTTTTTCACATTGGCTTACTTGCTCCTTGTGGTCTAAATGGAGATATTCTTCTAAGACACCATCATAATCTTGTTTGAGCTCACCTTTTCTAAGTAGGTATTTTTCCATACTTAAAAACTCCTGTATTGCAGAGGTGCGAGAGTGACCTAAGGTGAGTGTGTCTGCAAATTGTTGTTTTAGTGGTAGTCGTACGACATACCGACCATTAGCTGATCGAATAGTTGTGGCCTCATAAAAGTCTTCACAATACTGATCTTCTGGTTCTAACTCATAAAATTTCCTTAATTGTGAATTAAGGTATTCGTTGGATATTTCTTCAACTTCAGTTGTCATGGTAGAAACTGATTCAGTAACAAGTCCAACCGAAGATAGTGTTTTGAGCCAGAATAGTGTTTGAGATTTTTTCGAGACCTTTTAGTATAATTTGCGGCATAAGGTCGCTGCCTATTAGGATGTCTATTTGAGCTGGCGTGTTGCAGTTGGGATCTGCTCGAGTCAGGTGTGAAATCTTATGCCAATGCTTGCTATTTATTTGATAGCTTGGAAGCGTGTTTTTTAGTTGCGGTAAAACAATAGCATTTGCTTGAATGCGCTTATTCGCTTGGGGGTAAATTAGAGTGATGGGGCATATTTTGTTAGAGTTTTTTTACTACTCTTCCGCCCATTCCCGTAATTTCAAATTTTGCTTGCTTTGTTTTGGTCGTGTTGAACGTTTTTAGTTCTGACTGTTTTTTAGCTACCCTTTCCAATATTTCATATTGGGTAGTTAAGAAATCTTTCATTTGCTGCCAGGTTGGGTAATCTCTTCTTGATGACAGCGACGGCTCCCATAGAAGTAATGATTTTTCTGGTAATGCTGCGGTGCATATGTTTACCAGCATAGGATCCCAGTTGTTTGTGGTAACATTTTGTGTCGGTAGAACCGACAAACAATTTGAAAGAGGAGATTCTTGTTTTATGAATTCTTCACTTGTTTCTTTTTGAGTTTTCGGCAAGTTCAGGAGTATCGTTACTTGCTTGTCGACCAATATTATCTAGTTTTCATATCTTGCTTTCATATAGAGCTTCCAAAGCCAAATTGAAATTGTGGTCACTTAATGCGAACTGTTTTACTATRCCTGCTTGACCTTTTGTTTTGTATCGGAGATGATACAACTTTTGCGCTTGCGATAATTTTAGATGGTTTATGTACACGCTAGGAAACATGTTCCTGAAGGACGGTAATAGTTCGTAACCTCCATGAAATATTTCTGTATCGCATGCTGCCACTTTGAGGTGAGTGCCAGAACTTGCTTCTTGAGCTTGTATGTATTTGTGGCAGCACTACTCTCGAATTCTGCGCTCATAATTTTAGTGTCGTCATACTGGTCTAAGTTTTCAAATTTGGCGGAAGCAGAAGATTTAAAGTTTTCTGGTAGATCTGAATCGTCAATATCTACAATTGCGTCATATGCAGCCTGGAGATGTGTCCACAAATTTGCAATTGTTTGGCTTTTTATTTCGAGCGCCGATTCAGAATTGCCTAGAATCGGCGAAAAAGCAAATCGAGTGCAGTATTTTACTAAACAGTCACTCTCAGAAATGAATTTAGAGTATGTTATGTCTTTCGTCCTCTTTTGTTTTGTAGCACTTTGCTTTGAGCGTGTAGCTTCTTCAGGTGTACATAGAGTCTTATCATCAGAAATCATTTTGAGAACTTTCAAAAATTGAGATGTTTTAGATTCTTTTGAATCTATATTCACTTAGAGAATGTAAATTTGTAAAATATTTGTACATATTTTCTTTTAGTGAATACTTTATCAACCGAAAACTCTTTTAGGTAAATAGGAGTTATTATTTCCGATAATATTAACAAAATCCGCGTTTATAGGTTTTCGCCGTTGTATTTACTTGCGATGGCGTTTACGTTATTATTATTACGTATATTATTATAATAATAATAATATTAATATATTTTTTTTTTAATGTATTGCGAGTATTTTTTATCTTCCGGATTTATTGGTATGCCCTTGTAGGTATGTGACTGAATGGGTCAATACCTTTTGTATATAAGTATGTATGTGCTATTTTATGTGCTTGTACTTATGTTTTCGTGTTATATGCACTTCTCTTGTTCTTTTTCACAAAGAGAGAGGTATTTTATTAAAATTTGTTTGCCTATTAGGACTGTATATGTTTATATATGTACATGTAAATAATATGCATATATGGTTTATGTATATAAATATTTTTATTTTATTTTTTTTTTTTTGAAGAAAAATGTTTATAATTGCCGCAGTTTATTTTTGCGAAATATTGCAATAAGTTTTTGTTCTTATTTTTAATCTTTTAATTATATCCTATATGTGGGGGATATATGTATAACCGTTTGTACATATAATAAACCGAAGAAGAGAGAATCTGTAATGTGCAAGTATTTAACCCCTGCACTTAAATGCAGGTATATATGTATGTATATAAATAATTTAACAAATGTGTGTTAATGTATATTAACAGTGATATTTATATAAATGTATGTATATATGTATGTTTATACAATCTCTCTCTCTTTGATATTTGCTTTAGAATTTTTATTGCCCTATTACTGCCTTTGAGCAATCCAGCATACTGCTTAAAGAAGCAGAAGAAGTATTGCCGGAAAATTTACAAGTTAATACTTGAATACTGAGCTAATATTATCTTTTTGGTGAGTGGTTGCATAAACGAAGGTAAGTATACGTGGCCGGTATAATACCAAATTTGGCTCACTTTTTGCTTTTTTTTTTAATATCGGTTTTTTAATTAAAAAATATTAAAACCAAAAAATGGAAACGATACAACTCATTTGATTTCCCTCAGGGGCTTTTGGGTTGTCCTCATCACAAGTGATTGTGGGCGCGTTGCGTTGTCCCGTTCCTCCTCTTGGTTGGATGCCAGCTGGTTATTCCCTCTCTACTTTCCTCTATTTATGTTAGGCTTGATTCTTGTTTGAATTCGCGCCCGTATAATTTGTTGTAAGTGGGTTAGTTTTTTGTACTATGTATATTAATTTTCTTTCACTTGCTTTTATGCTCGTAGATTACTTTTATTTTTTGTTTAAGTTTTCGATCACTTTATATTTCCACCACACTTGATTTTAAGTTTTGAGATTTAATTATTATTATTTTTTGTTTAAGTATTCGGTCACCTTCCCATGTATATAATATATATGTATATCTTTTTCCCTTAGTTTTCGTAGTGCCTTTCTTTTAGGCTCGAAGGACCATGTTATGGTGTGTGTACCACCTTTTCTGCACTCACCGCATTTTTTTTTTTCAAAATTGCTATTAAAAATTCGTTTGCGCTTCACTTCAAGTGTTATCAACTTTTGAATTTATTTTCTTATTATATTCTGTGAATTAGGCAGAGCCTACTTAGGCAGAGAATGTATAAACATAGAGAAGGTGCAAATTGAATTATGTATGCTGTTCGATTGGACGGCTAACAAGACTTATAAGATTGTGATAGGAAATTTCATCATTCTCGCTGCTTTTTAGCAGAATTGAGAACGTTCTCTGGCTCAAACGACTGAATTCATGCGAGAATGAATAAAGAGAAATACTTCGAAGAAAAATATACAAAGTCACAAAAAGAATGTAAAGAAGCATTCTCTGAGTCACATATGCTTACTTATATTGTATTATATGAACCATTGTCACATATGCGTGATTATTTTATATTATATGAACCATTTTTCGCGAAAATTTATAAAAATTTTAATTTTTTTTACAAAATCGAGAAAAGTTAGGTAAAAATAATTTTAATTTTATTTCTCAATAATTTAATTTTTTTAATTTTTAAATAAATTAATATTTAACTGTGCCGAGCTGTGCCGAAAGAAAATAACAAACGATCGCCGATTGTTACCGCTTCCCTTGCTGCTGTAACAGCTTCGCCTACAAACTAGCGTAAATATGTATACATATGTATGAGCTTGCATACATATCGACGCTGATTTTTGCGAGCCACGGAAAATATTTTATAATTTAGATCAATGCGCGCGCATGTAATATATTGATAAGTGATAAAATCATTATTAGAATTTCTGAATGCGCACATGCGTATATACGAGCAAATAATTAGAAGTGTACAGCTGCTGGCGTATGCCGATGATATTGATATCATTGGCCTCAACACCCGCGCCGTTAGTTCTGCTTTCTCCAGACTGGACAAGGAAG
>NW_017536753.1:114188-115952 GCF_001853355.1 Bactrocera latifrons | reverse complement strand
ATGGACTGGGGCTAAGTGAGGCAATGTAAGGAAGGAGAGGGCACAATAGACCAAAGGTCGCAGTGCATACCTCATTATTATCATTCATTCATTCATTCATTCAATACAAAAATATTTATTATTATAGTATATTATGTAAAAATCAAATAAAATTTATAAATATGCAAGTATAAATTGAATGTAAATATTACTATGCTTGCATTCATACAAAATTATGATATGATTATGTTCACATGTCAATATTAAATTGCCGACGGCAAAACGCAAAAGCATACATATTTGCATACATTGCGATTCCCAAGTTGAAAGAAAAATGTAAACATGAAAATGTCATAATGCTGTTATTGGGAAAATCACCATGCCTACATCTGTTTATTTCTCTTCATATTATCTATTTGAGTATGTGAGAGAACTGTTAAAAATGTAACATTTCATAGCGTGAATTCTGTAGTTGTGAGATGAAATTCCGTATCACAATTTTATAAAATGTCCGACCTCGAACCTGTACCTTCTCTATGTTTTACATTATCTGACTTAGGTTCCATATCCGACCATATCTTCCAAAGAAGCTGATGCACGCTCCTTGCCAGTATTACGCTGCCGTGTTTCAATAACTCGTCCGGTAGTCCATCGGCCTCTACCGCATTTTTCTTCAATTATGTAATAGCTATTTCAACCTCATCATAGTCGGGCAATTGAAGATCTATTCCATCGTTATTGATTGAAGAATCGGGTTCGCCATCTCCAGATGTTACACCTTCATTGCCTTCATAACTGCAGTATACTCTGAACATCAGCCACCAGATTACCACTTTGGGTCCAATAAGAGCATGGTCTTGAAACCTTCTGTTGATCGCCGCATCTTTTCGTAGAATTTTTGAGCGTTACTCCTTTCAGCCAGCTTCGCAAGCTCTTCATACCCACGCACATTGGTTTCTTTCAGTTTTCATCTACATATGCATCTAGTTTTCCTGTTCAACTCTCGGTGTCTATCTCATCTCGCTCGTGTAGTGGTCGATCTCTTTAAAGCGAAACGACAGTCCCAATCGCGGGCGCGTTTTCTATTTTCTTGTGTCGTGTTACGAAATCTACATCATGCAGACTGTTCGTCGGGTTGCAGCGTGGTTCAAATCAATAGGGCACGATTTCGATAAGTGCCAAACTGCAGGACCGTTAGAAGATACAGCCCAGAATAATTTACAAAAAAATAAGGTGCAGGTGTTATTGGTGCTATTGCACACACAAAGCAATTTACGCGCCAAAAATAAGTACACCCATTCCGATCGGAAAAGAGTTTAGAGTATTGTTCTTCCGATGAAAATTTTAAAGGTTTTTCGATATTTATTGTGGGAAACCCGGATTGGAGAGTCTTTAAAAGATCAAGATTTTAAAGAAAAGCGGAATAAAATCTGGAAAATTTATTTTCAAATTCTACCTTCATTCTCGGAGACTCAGCGTAACCTTTATTATGATTCGCTAACGGATAATCAAATTAGTTTCAACAAAATATATTATTCAGGAAGATTTGTAGTGTTATGGCGGGTTAAAAGACGTTTTCCGAAAACTACTACGTTTACAGACCACAGAGATTTATGTGCAATTGCAAATTTAGTAACAAGTGTACATGCTTAATCGGTTGACTCCGTCAACGACTAGTTGACTAAAAACTAACAATAATTTGTGAATTAAATATAGGCAATACATAATGAACAAGTAAGGAAGGGCCAAGTTCGGGTGTCACCGAACATTTTATACTCTCGCATG
>NW_017536753.1:106286-113693 GCF_001853355.1 Bactrocera latifrons | reverse complement strand
TTACGTCCAAATATGCCCCTCCCTAGTGCGATCCTTTGTGCCAAATTTCATTTTATTATCTTTATTTACGGCTTAGCAAGGCATGTGGGTGGTGTCAAGAGCTACCACCTCCTAATCCAGGGAGTTATGCGACTTCTGTGCCCATTGGATGATCTGCAGCACGAGGTAAATTCGGCTGTATTTTAACGCAGCCTTCCCAACACCGGGCCGCATTGGGCAGTAATGGTGGCCTTGCCGCGTCATGGGGGCATCATGGGCACCTTTGAGTTATCCTAAAAATACGTAGACCCGACAGCTCACCTCGTTGACCTAAGGGTCGTACGAAAACGATGAACAACGACACAACAACAACCACCAAAAATACAACGACAACTACGACTAGGCAACGACCAACGCAGACGATAATGGACAACGGCAACAACAGCGGTTCTGTTGCAGGCAAGGGAGGCTCAGGGGCTAAACGCAAGTTTAGCTTCTGGAGGTCCTATCGCCTGATAAGCGAGCGTTGTTTGAGGAGCATGCCAGAGAAGATGATGATGACATGCCCTCGTGCAGCGGTGCTCAACAGGCAGCATCCACTGCACTCGCTCACAACGCAGCTGACCACTCCGCAACCCCTCAAGGCAGGATCAGCTCAGAGGAGTCGCTACGAATTTATGCGGAAAAACTGCCCCTCTACCACCAGCAAGTCGTAAGGGCAAGAACGATGACTTTCGTAGTAAGGGTATGAGCGGGGCCAGCTTAAAATGGGACCTCAGGCACAAATACCGCATAAAACAGTAAGAGGAGCAGCGGGGTTCGGAGTGGCGGACCTGTCAACGCGAATCCAACCGTCAGGACCGGCAACCACGGCAGCTAAACGCAAGAGCATCCAAATCACGGCGTAGGAGCCACCAAATTCCAAGAGGCAACGGGGCAACTAGGCCCAGGTAGCTGGTGGTCAGTTCTCCGCACCGAATCCTCCTCGGGCAGCTGAGGGACAGCGCAGATATGCCGACGTCTCAAAGGGCATACTTGAGGACCTTGTTGGTACTGCGAGGGACGGGGCAGATGAGCACCATTTCCTCATCGAACCGATCCTAAAGCTGTCTCTTATACACATCTAGATGTGTATAAGAGACAGGGGCATACTTGAGGACCTTGTTGGTACTGCGAGGGACGGGGCAGATGAGCACCATTTCCTCATCGAACCGATCCTAAAGCTGTCTCTTATACACATCTAGATGTGTATAAGAGACAGGGGCATACTTGAGGACCTTGTTGGTACTGCGAGGGACGGGGCAGATGAGCACCATTTCCTCATCGAACCGATCCTAAAGTGGTCGCAAGCATGGAAGTAGCCCAGGTGAACCTGCATTACGCTTCGACAGCATACGCTGTAATCGCGAGCAGTTTCTCGGCGGATAACCTGGCCATCCTGTTAATACAGGAGCCATGGATCATGGAGAGGTTAGGTGCCTCACTGTGGACAGCAACAGGTAATCTGGGATCTCTCCAGTGAGAGACAAATCCCCCCCAAACATAAATTGGACCACATATCGGGATGCGTTGGAGGATCTGTTAGGGGACAGGAAATCCATCGGGCCATCACAAACACGTATCACTGCATCTGCCCCCTAAAGAAAATCACCAAGGGACGCAACTGCCCCCGCTGGTCTAGTAAATTGTCGGAACTCAGATCAAAAGTATGTAAGCTCTTCAATAAAGCTAAGCGTACTGGGAACTGAGAATATTACAAAAGCAAACCACTTGCTAAGGTGATTAGGACTGCAAAGCAGGAGAGTTTCAGAAATTTCTGTGAGCACGTCTCCTCAGCACCAGAAGCATTTAGACTGCACAAAGCTCTGGCCAAGGGGAAGATGAACACAGAACTAGTGCTGTTAACAAACAATGGAATCCGCTGCCAAGGATGTGCGGACGACATTGTTATCTTAGCCAGAGGGAAATTTGAGAGTACTCTCTGCAATATCGTACAAAGGGTACTAGGCCTGGCCAAGAGTTGGTGCACCATCGTTGGACTAATCATGAACCCCTTAAAGACGACCATCGTCCCGTTTACGAGGAGCAGGTCCCTGCCTGGCCTGAGAAACTTAATACTGCGAGGCAGAGAGATAGAGATGACAAATATAGCCAAATACCTGGGTCCCACGATGGATTCCACGTTGAGATGGAAGCAGCATGCTGACCTGACCTTGGTCAAAGACACTGATGGTGTGCTATCGGCTGGCTGGTAAATCCTGGGAGTGTAAACCGAGGATTATCAGATGATTGTGCACTATGATAGTGCGACCAATTATCGCTTATGGAGCCTCCCCAACACCGGGCCGAATTGGGGTGCAACTGTGGCCTTGCCGTGTAACTGACGGTACCAACAAGGAGCTCCTAGTTCCCCATTAAAACAGGCAGACCCGACAGCTCACCCCGCTGAGCCAAGGGTCGTACGAACAAGATGAACAACAACTACTAACACAGGCGAATCGACAAGGCAACGAACAAGGACAATGGCTACGGAAYATGATAAGGCAATGGAGAAGGCAGGCGGCGCAGCTGTAGGCAGGGAAGGTCAAGGAGCTAAGGGTAAGTTCAGCTACCTTGATGCTCTCTCGCCAGAAGAGCGGGCGCTTTCGAGGAGCATGCCATGGAGGACGATGACGACGTTCCCTCTTGCAGCGGCGCCCGGCGTACAACAGCGACTATGACCGCGGATGCAGCCCAAAACACCACAAAGGCCACCCGATATAGGCCAAGTTACTCAGACTCGGGTGAGTCTCATCGGGCAGAGGCCGGTGGTGCACGCAGGAGGGGAGGGCAGAGAACTCTCCCAACAGCAGACAGACCAGGCATGTGCAATGACCCTTGAAGGAAGGCCATGAGCGGTGCCTGCCTCAAGTGGTATCTGCGGTACCTCCGGGACGGGATGACCCCCGAAGCGGCGGAATCCCTGGCCAAAAGGAGATATGTAGATACTGGGTCATCCCCCACAAAGGAATGTGGCAGGACTACATCCGACGAAGTCGCTGGAGTCAGAGCAGCTCACGGTGCTCCAAAACCTCCTCCTGGAGGAAGTATTTAGAGGTGCGGATTACGCGGCGTCCTTCCTTGGAGTAGACTTTTTAGGTGGCATGCTGCAGGTGCACTGCGTCCGTGGTGCAAGCTTCCGCCTGTTTTACAGGTTTAGCATGGTGGTCATGAGGCCGCACAAGCTTGTGATCACAGGGAGCAAGGAAGCGGGGAAGACTGCCACTCAGCCGAGCGGCAGCGGGCCCAAGCAGGACACAATGGTGGCAAACAAGGTGATGGAGAGGATGTACGTAGACGAGGTGGCAAAACAACCGAGCGTGAGCGCTGAGCAGACTACGCTAGTCGCAACCGCTGACGTCCCGGTTGCCCAGGAAGCCGGGCTTCCCTCCACCCAGGAATTCCTCGATTGACTAGGCGACCATGTGGATAGCAGCGCGAACGACGGAGGGGATGTGGACATGCCCTCCTCGAGCCACTATTTTAATGCCCGTCGACGTGGAAATTGCCCAAGTGAACCTGCATCACGCGGCGGGAGCCTCGGCACTCATAACGAGCAGGTTCACAACGGATAAGTTGGGCAGTTTGCTGATCCAAGAACCATGGGCCCGAAGGCGGGCCTCCACAACAAGGTAATCTGGGACCTCTCTAGTGAGCGACCAAGAGCATGCATAGTAGTCAGGAATAATGTCGACTTTTTCTGTATTTCAGAGTTCCTGACGCAGGATTTGGTGGCGGTACAGGCCAGAGACTGAGAGACTTCGTCCTGGCATCAGCCTACTTCCCAGGGAAGGCAGCAGCACCCCCTGAAGTGGTGGTAAGGCTAGTGGAGTACTGCAAGAGGTACAGCCTGCCATTCATTATCGGGAGGCGAAGGACATCACCTTCAGCAACGAGCATGCAAATGGACGGGTCTTAAGGTGGAAGGTCTAAACGGAGCTCTCCCTGTCAGACCACAGAATTGTAAGGTTCGCACTTAAGGTTGAGGTCAGGCAACTTCCCCCAAGACACAGCCCTCGAAGGACCAACTGGAGTGCCTTCAGGGAGAAGCTACAAGATGAATTGAAAAGGGAGAGGCAGATCGATGATAGTGTTACGGGCCCGGGAATAGAGAGAAGAGAGTTCAGGAGTTTCTGCGAAAAGGTCTCCTCCACACCAGAAGCGGCGCGGCTGCACAAGCCTCTGGCTAGTGGGAAGACTAACACGGAGCTAGCCATCAAAAGAAGTGACGGGACTTTTACGACCAGCGCGGAGGACAGGGCGACAGAGCTCTGCTTGCTCCCTTCCCGGAGACCATCCCGGTAGACCAATGTCTACCAGTGAGCGAACATAGGCCATCCCGCTCGGATTGGGTAACCGCTAGGCAATTAGTCACTTCGGACTCGATCAAGCGGGCAATTGCCTCGTTCGAAAAATTCAAGCCCCAGAGCGGGCATCTTTCCAGCGCTTTTGGAACAGGGTGAACAGCCTCTACTTCCTCACCTTGTTCGGCTGCGGAGGTAGAGCCTCGCAATGGCGTATAGCCCTGACCCATGGAGGACGGCTGAGGTGATCTTCATACTCAAAGTAGGAAGGAAAGTCTATTCCTTGGCCAAATCCTAGAGGACGATTAGTCTAACCTCCTTCCTACTGAAGACTATGGAAAAGATCATAGACCACAATATAAAGTCGACGGCGGTGAAGACTGCACCCCTGCATGCTTCTCAGCATCCATACAGGGCGGAAAGATCCACCAGTACGGCTCTGTACCAGTTGACCTCGGAGATAGAGAGCTCACTTCAGAAAGGGGAAGTAATGATATGTGCCTTCCTAGACATCGAAGGTGCCTTCGGAAACACATCTCACAAGAGTGTAGCCAGGGCGATGGAGAGAAGGAATATGGCAGCACCGGTGCGCAGATAGATTGAGGCCGTGCTACGCACCAGGATCGCCGAGATCTGGGTGCGACAGGAGGCTGTCCATAGGGAGGTGTGTTATCACCACTACTATGGAGCCTTGTCGTGGACGAACTGTTAGAATTGCTAACTCACAATGGGATCCCCTGCCAAGGGTATGCGGACGACGTTGTGATAATAGCAAGAGACAAATTTGAGGATACTCTCTGTGACCTAGTGCAACGAGGTTTAAATCTCGCAAAGGGGTAGTGCAGGGGAGTGGAACTAAATATTAACCCCTCAAAGACAGCCGTAATCCATTTCGCAAGGCGCAGGTCCCTACCCGGCTCGAGGAACCTCACACTTGGGGGCAGAGAGATCGAGGTGACTAGCAAGGTTAAATACCTGGGTCTTACGCTGGATTCTACCCTGCGGTGGAAGCAGCATGTGAACCAAACGCTAGTGAAAGTAACAAAAGCATTAATGGTGTGCAAACGGCTGGCGAGTAAATCCTGGGGCTGTAAGCCAAAGATCGTTAGGTGGTTGTACACGATAATTACATACGGGACGGTGTCCTGGGCCTCTGTAGTGTCGCAGGCTTCGGTGGTAACCCAACTATAGAAGCTTCAGCGGCTAGCATGTGTTTGCATGACGGGCGCTATGCGGACCTGACCGACGGCAGCTCTGGAGGTCCTGTTGGAACTCACACCGCTTCTGCAGATAACAGCAGAGGGCTGTGGCAAAGGCAAGATAATGTCGTCCCAGAGGATGGAGAGGATAACTGGCGACATTCCTATTGCCCTCCTCCCAAAGGTCGGCATTACTAAAACCACTCACTTCACGAAGAGGTTTAAGGTTACCATCGGTAGCAAGAGTGAATGGAGCGACCCCACTCTTGAGCAACTGCTAAGGGATAGCACTTTGAAGTGGTACACCGACGGCTCGAAAACGTCGGAAGGAATCGGTGCAGGTATCGCAGGTCCACGTACCAAGCTCTCCATAYCGATGGGAAGCTTTCCGAGCATTTTTCAGGCCGAAGTCTTGGCCTTAAGTCGGTGTATAGAGATAAACCTCCACCGTAACTATCGCAATGTGCGAATAGCTATACTAAGCGACAGTCAAGAGGCACTAAAAGCGATCTCCTCTTACGAGTTGAAATGGTTACTAGTGCAGAAGTGTAGAGAACGGCTGAATAACCTAGCTGAAAAGAACCAGGTGCACCTGGTCTGGGTGCCTGGTCACAGGGGTATAGCCGCCAACGAGCTGTCTGACGAGCTTGCCCGCTCTGCAGCCTTCACCAATATGGTTGGGCCCGAACCGTTCACTATGGTGGGTCCCCATGCTGTGAAGGAGCTGCTCGGCAAGGAAGAAAGAGCGCACAGGGAAAGGCATTGGCAGCGAGCGCATGGTATGCGACACGTCAAGCTGCTAGTTGGGGGGTATAAACTCAAAAAGCACTTTTTCATCAGGGCCTTTCTTCTTATGCAAATTGCCGGTTCTGCGCCTTGGAGTCTGAAACTCCAGAACACCTGCTAATTGGTTGAACAGCAATCTAGCAGGACTAAAGCCCTTGGATCCATGTTTCCAAATAGGGATCACATCGCCTCATTAGCACCTAGCAGTATATTGGAATTCATCACTTTTCTGGAGCTAGTTGAGACGTTGTGAGATAGGAGAGGGCACAATAGACCCTACGTGGCGGTGCAATCATCATTTATTTATCTATCTAAGTGTCTCTTGAGGGTATGTCCCGTTTTGGTTGCTTGGTTGTAAAACATCAAGCAACTTTCGCCGACAATTGTTTCCATTTCTTGCATATATGGCACTGTGCAACGCGCAGTAATATTTTTTCTTTAACTTAGCTGACTTATTTGACGTACTTTTACCTCTTTTATCTCATTTTTGCAAAACGTGCAGCCATATTAACTATATCATAACATCATAAGCTGACGACAACCCGACCGTAAATCATTGGTAAATTATACATATATACCAAAACGTTTTCATATGCGTTTTTCTCGAATGCAGGAACTCGTTCTTTGTCATGTTATATCACTTTAGGGCACGATTCCGATTACTTTGGCGGAGGAGTAAAAAAACTTTATTTCCATAGAAAAGGGGTATGTACGGATAGGGGAGCTTCTCCAGAGGAGGAATATCAAAAAACAAAAATAACTAATATTTATTAAAATACGTCACGTCAAAAATCCGTTTAAAAATTCAAAAATTTGCACTAAGAACACACGTTATTCCTCTATGTTTCCAAACTTTTTTCACTTTTTTTATATGTCTATTTAAATATAAACTCTAAGCATTGAAATAAGCTCACATTTCACATTTATTTTGTAATTTTTCAGCTAAATTTAGTACTTTAAAAATCACATCAAATTTAMGGCCGAAAAGTTTAGAGTGTTTATATCGGGTGATTTTTTTGAGGTTAGGATTTTCATGCATTAGTATTTGACAGATCACGTGGGATATCAGACATGGTGTCAAAGAGAAAGATGCTCAGTAT
>NW_017536753.1:73818-96511 GCF_001853355.1 Bactrocera latifrons | reverse complement strand
AAACACCAGCAATAATGTCAGCCTGGAAATCCAACGCAGGATAACTCTTGCCAACAGGTGCTACTTCGGACTGAGTAGGCAATTGAGAAGCAAAGTCCTATCTCGACAAACAAAAACCAAACTCTATAAGTCACTCATAATACCCGTCCTGCTATATGGTGCAGAGGCTTCGACGATGACAACAACTGATGAGTTGACGTTGCGAGTTTTCGAGAGAAAAGTTCTGAGAAAGATTTAAGGTCCTTTGCGCGTAGGCCACGGCGAGTATCGCATTGACATAGTTCAGCGAATTAAAAGACAGCGGCTACGCTGGCTAGGTCATGTTGTCCGAATGGACGAAAACACTCCAGTATTCGGCGCCGTACCCGCTGGGGGAAGCAGAGGAAGAGGAAGACCTCCACTCCGTTGGAAGGACCAGGTGAAGAAGGACCTGGCTACGCTTGGAATATCCAATTGGCGCCACGTAGCGAAAAGAAAAAACGACTGGCGCGCTGTTGTTAACTCGGCTATAATCGCGTAAGCGGTGTCTACGCCAATTATGAAGAAGAAACACAGATAAGTAAAATCGTGCGATAATATTATAATATTTATATGATTGTAATATAACATTTTTATATACATATTACAATTTTATACTATCCGTCCCTTCTGCGTTGGCGGCCTTTGGCGAATACCCGGGGTGACTGAAGTACTTTCGCATAGAACTCCTTTCTGCGTTAAAAATGAAAAAATATATATTGAGTTTTTGTTATAAAGTGGTTATTTTTTTTTTTTGGTTATCATGAACTCATATTGATACAAAATTTAATTTTTCGTTATAAAATGGATACATTTTAGTTATTAAATCTGTGATTATACACACAATATTATATTTTGATTATATATTGTTTTATATTTTAGGTGACGATACATATATTTCTATATATAAAGTTTGAGTTTTGGATATAAAGTGGTGTTGGTTATCATGCACTCGTATTGAAACAAAATTTGAATTTTTCTGTACTTGTAAACTTTACACTTTAATACTAATACATGTATATAATATTACTTATTTGCTTAACAAATTTAAAAAATAAAATATCCATATGCATGAATAGAGGAATTTTTGCGAAAAAGAGGAGTTTCAGCGAATTGTCTAATCATCACATGGAAGCGCTCCATTTCGTCGTAATTTTTGGTACACAAATGAGGTTCGAACGATTGTAAAATGTGTAATTTTTAAAATAAAGATTTTTAAGGTAAAAAACCTGGTGAAAACCTTGGTGGTTAAGGTGAAAAATTTGAATAAAGTATGTTTAATGTGGTGAAATATATGTTCGAATTTTACGAATTTTTGAACTTTAAGGTCGAATATCTCGTAAACTAAGCGTTTGCGGTACCTATGCCCACTTAAGCAATAAGAGGGATGGACCTTTGTCCAAACTTTTCTTTTGCTGTTCATTAATATATATATTTATATCATTTATTCTTTTCGTTAGTAAGTAACTCATTTTTCAACATGTTGCCCATAAAGCTCTGGTTAAGCGCTAACCATATATTTAGCGGTAGGCCCGAAATTACCTTTTACTTCAGCGAAATTTGCCTCTCTAAAATAACATAATAATAAAATCAGCTGTTTTTGATCACTATACGTGTGCTATGGTTGTTATATTAAAATTCGAGCGTTACGGTAATAATTCTTTTTTCATTTTGATATGGCAATTTCGGCAAATCAGCTGCGTTTAGTTTAACTTGTATAAACATAGTGAGTCTCTGTAAATATTAAGAAGATTAAAATATTATAACTAAAGTCGCAAATGTTTGGACACAAAAATATATTCTGAAATTGGTTCAAGAGTATTTATCTTTTTAAAATAAATAAAGCTATGGGTAAGTAAAGCAATTCCGCGACAGTACTGCAATATAAAGCATTACTTTGCCAGAAAGGAAACTATTTTGGCAACAACGTAATAAAAAATATTTACCTTTATGGACCGTTTAAAAGTTTACGAAGAATTGTATTATAAGGTGTATATTAATAATAAGCTTTGTAGAGCAATTGTCCACACAATTTCTCGTGCGTTATTCAATATTTTCGTAAGGTAATATAATCAAATCCATTTGTAGTTATTGAATGTGTATACACATATTTATATACATATGCATTATATTTATTTCGGAAATACAAAAATATATTATTTATTATATTTGACGAGTGTCACCTATTTAAAATGTGCCTTCCTTGATTTGCTATTACAATAAAAGGTCGATGATACTATACCGCTCTACATATGTATTTATGTATATACATTGTATTTTGTTATATATATATATACATCCATACACATGTATATAGATACAAGTGTTTATACATATGTATGTATATATTATATAAGATAATGGAATACAACGGTATGATGAGTTCCTTTTATACACACATATGCATATATTTTTTATGTCTCTAAATGATGTTAATTTTAAGCCTTCAAATATAAATAGTCTTTAATTCAGTAGAAACGAATTACTGAAGTGTTAGTGGACATAAAAGTTAAAAATATCACCATAAAATTCATTATAAATGGGAAAAACACGCATTTTAAATAGTTGATTTTTTGAACTTTAAATGCAAGTATCTCAAAAACCATAAATCAGCAGCAACTACATATATATATTTTCTTAATCTAGAGAACCTCCTCTATCCGTACATACCCATTTTAACCCAGAAAACCGGGGATGCTATTCTAAAATTTACCCTGGTAAGGGATCTAAATGATGTTAATTTTAAGTCTTCAAATATAAATAGTCTTTAATTAAGTAGTAAAGTTTTTCCCATTTATAATGAATTTTATGGTTATATTTTTAACTTTTATATCCACCAACACTTCACTAATTCGTTTCTAACCATTTATTTTATATTAAATAGTGCCAAAATAATTTTTATTCAACTTTTAACTTTTGTTCATTTATTTTTGTTCGTGCCATACTAAAAGCGTTACATTCTAACTAATAATCAGTGCTACCTTACGTTCATATTTTTTAGAAGAACTAAAAGAAATAAAGAAAACAAATACAGATGTGCTCCAAATAATAGGAGTGCCCCTGAGAAAAATATTTAACCCAAAAAAAATTAACATATCAGAACATGAACATGAAGCACTTTTCAAGAAATATTTTAAACGGTTTTCCGTGAGTAAAACATTATAGTTATTTCCAATGTTATGAGGTCAAATCTGTGTCGGTGACTGAATTGCGCTGTTCAAAAAGATAGGAGTGTGAGCTACCAAGTGGTATAATACATTTTTATTTAAACAAAATCTGTAAACAACTAAAAACTAAAACGGTGGGATCTTTTAAAGGATAAGTCATTTATTTTAATTAAAGGGTATTGAAAACATCACAGCGAAAGATGGCGTGAAATCATTAAAAATCTTAGAAAAACCGGAAAAATTTATTAAAAAAAATTAAAGAAATACTCGGGTGCCTGATCAAGTTATATCAAATTCCATGTTCTACAAAAATAAAGCCGAAACACACGGACGCAAAACTACTAAAGAAATCGATCGACGTCTAAAAAAGATCCCAAAGCGTTGTCTAGAGAAATAAAAAAGCGTCTAGATCTTGATGTTAGCGACGTAACAGTTCGTAGACGTTTATTGGAAATAATTTATAATTTATTTGCGCGGAGTCTGCGAAAAGTTCCATTGTTGACAAAGAAACATAATTAGAGAGCACGACTCCAATTTGCCAAGGAACATGGCAAATTGAGAAATTTGTCCGTTCCCACGACAGTCGGGTCTACGAAAACCGGAACGGACCCGGATTTTTATCCGGCCAAGGACTGTCAACTCGGCAGAATTCTGCCGTTACAACAACAACAGAAATATTTTTTGACAGGAATGTAAGGTAGTTTTATTTGGTGGTACAGGGTCTAGGCAGTATATCCGTCGTCCACCAAATACGGAATATAACCCGTAATACACTCTTCACACCGTCAAACATGGTGGTGCATAGTGGGAAAGTTTCTCGTACAACGGCGTGCCACCAATCCATTTGATAAAAGAAACCATGGATCAGTACGTGTATATGGATATATTGAAAAAGTAATGCTGCCATACGCGGAATAGAATATGCCATTAAAGTGGTTGTTTCAGCAAGATAACGACCCGAAACATTCAAGTAAATCAATAAAGTTGAGGTTATGTCGTAGTCTGCTCAATCGCCTGACCTTAATTCCATAGAAAACTTATAGACAGGTATTAAAAAAGCTGTTGCTGACCGTAGACCATCAAATACAAGAGAATTATGTAGCACAGTCCACGATGCATGCCAGTAAATCCCGCTGAAAATTTGTCGTGATCTGATCGATACCATGTACCACAGATGTGCTGCAGTAATAAAAAATGGCGGCTACTCGACTAAATATTAACTAAACTGACTTATATACTAGTCGTAATTTCTAATTTTTAAATTAATTATTAGTTTTATTGAATTTTGTGATGCACTCCTATTATTTTGAACACCGAATTATTGAGATTCTTATGTAAACAATTTATTTTTTTCATTTACTGTGAATTACTAAAACTTTAAAAGTGCTTAAAAAGACTGCATAAAATGGCCAATTCTTGGACAAAAAATAAATTCTTGTTTTTGTTGAAAAATATTGTGATGCACTCCTATTATTTTGAACACAACTGCAATACCCCAATGACAGGAAATATATAACACATTAGTTTTCCGCATAGAATTTCTTTTTGTATTGGTGGCCTTCGGCCGCGCTTCAAAAAAATAACCCTTGGTCGGACCAACAGCTGGGCGTGCTCAGTATTTTGCGTTGAACTGCTTTTTGACCAATCCAACACCAAGATAATGGGAATTCTCAAAGATTTTACATTACTCAGCACACGATAATGAACTTTATTATGACGTCAAAATCTTTCTTTTTTTCTTATTTTTATTCCATTACAAAATATGGTAACATTATTTTTTTGATTGTTTACAACCACTTTCTTTTTTTATGAATAAATGGATTTTAACTTAAGTTTGATATGGAATTAAAGTTATTTTTGCACTACTTCATATAAAATAAGTTATGAGAAATGAATTAGTGTAGTGTTAGTGGATACAAAGCATAAAATCTAAGTGTAAAATGCATAATAAATCGGAGAAACGCGCGTTTTAAATAATTGATTTTTTGTACTTTAAATGCAAATATCTCAAAAACCATAAGTCAGCGGCAACTATATTATTATTATTTATTTAGGGCTATGTACAATTACATAGCTAGATAACTTAAATTAAAAAACAGAATTGAGGGTATTAATGAAAGATACCCTAGAGTGCCATATGTATATATATTCTTGATCTGGAGGACCTTCTCTATCCGTACATACTCATTTCAACCCCGAAATCCGGGGATGCTATTCTAAATCGTAGCCCCTTACCACATTTAACTATTAACTCCTCCAAAGGGCCATCGTAATTCTAGCTAGTCCCCTCTCAGGGGACATTCAAATGTATTAGTAATTGCGGCGAATTGAAATATTTTCGCTTAAGTTTTTAAGCCATGCATGTTTTCCTAACGTTTTCTATGAAAATAGCTCAAAAAATACTATCAAAATGTTGTATAATTACCAAGCCATTTACACAAATAATGTTGGCGGGTTTTGTGTCAGTCAAGAACACCTTCTGGGGAATAGATTATATAATAAATTACATATTTCAGATGTGGATCGAAGAAAACGAGACTTATAGTATTTGTGACAGGAAAACATCTGGTGGCAGGTGACAAACAAATTATTATTGTCAAACAATATTTGGGAGTACTTTAAAATGTATCATAGTGGCAAAATTATAAATAAAAAATATCAACCAATTCATATCAGTCCAATATCATTATAATGCGTTACTTAGTTCTAAAATTAACATAAGTTATACAAGGGTGGTTCATAAATGTTTGTTTCTGCTGTAAAGTGGCGCCGACTAGCTGATAGCCAACGCCCAAAACCGAGTGAAATGCAAAGGGAAAATATGTAGATATGTAACCGAGACACGACGTAAATCCAACGAAGATTTATTAATTCCTTCACATCTAATTAAGCGTACATCATAAGAAAAAATTATGTTTTATGAAGATCAGTGAAGGTGTTAATGGCTCCACTGTGAACGGCGCTCAGTGAATGTCTGAAGTTTGTTGCTTCCAAAGTCTGATCGGAATATTGTTTTAGTCATCGACGTAGTTGAGGAAGGACCTCTTGAATCTCCTAGGAGGCGGTTTCGCTCCAAGCAGATGACTGCAGTGATGCGAAAGCAACCCTGCAGAAACTTCTTGCAGATTAGTTCATTATGCTCCTTAACAGGGAGTTGTTCGAAAGGAGGCATCCTGTCGTGGACCGGAGTGCATTGTTATGACATGTGTTTTTCTTCCTCGTCTGCGTTTCACTGCATCCAGGTATTGGTGCGGCGTAGTTAGGGACAGGTCGGCCGTTTGCCTTGTACGTTGCCAACAACGCTTTTTTGGGTTTTTGCATGGGTTGCCGGCTAGCGACTTGAGGATTTTGGAGTGAAGAAATAAGTAGCCGTTTACGTTTGAGACCATGCCATGGATTCCATTGGTCGACATCACTATCCTGAAATCGTCAGTGTACGATGTGTTAAAAAGGGAGTTTCGAGATATAGAAGTTAAACTCCAACGATGAAATGACGGAACCCTGCGGAACTCAATGTTTAATTCCTTTAAATGTTTTTACCTCCAAATAGTACGGAAGTTTGCCGACCGCTCAGGTAGTTCATATTTCCCCTCTTCAACCCTGGAAGCAGCTTGAAAAGTATTTTTCAAGCAAGATTATTATGAGCAGATGATCTGATGAGATTGTTAGCAAAAGTCACCAGGTTATGCTGTTTATCAGACAATCATTAGCTAATTTGATGTCAGTCGAGCTGCTACAGTCAACCATAGTTCTGGTGGAGGTTTCGTCATTCATAGTGCATAATGCCGAATTTTTCTTTTCAGCCAGCTTGATCCCAACCCAATCGTATGACAGCGGTGGTGCCAAAGATCGTGGTCCGCGTTAAAGTCGCCAAGTACCAGTCGGATAGCTTGTAGGGCAACAAGTAACTGGGATAATGTATATACTATATATGTATTTCGAGCTTGACGTCGCTTGACCGGATAGCTATACATCACATTATATTTTAGATTTCGCCGTCGATAAGACGATATTGCACGGTGTGGTCCAACTGAAGGCTAAAACACTATCACGCTCGCGACTTTTGCGTACGGTTGTTCAGCTGGGTTACTTGGACCGCTGCTATCGATATGCTTTCCCGGCTCATAAATTCAACTATCTCTTTGATCTTGCTCGTTAGGCTGTTTCAGTTCAGTTATAGAAATTGTGTTTGTCGTGGTAACTTCGTAGTGATCATGGAGGTGATGAACGCCATTTATGCTCGTGCAGCCAATGCCAACGAATAACACACTCCACTGTGCACAGGTCCGAACACGTCAGGAAATTATTGCAGCCAGAGCAGACGAATTACGGCCCGACACCGGAACAGGCGAGGAACCAGGAGGTGCCTTGCGGACCTCTTATCGGAGAGGGATGAAGCTTGTGGGGGTTGTTGAGACTGTGAGTCATACCCCGTAATTCAGCTTCTTGGAACCGTAGAGATTTCTTGTTAGCCGCTAGGCTGGAGTGACCGCGCATTGCCCGAACTGAGAGCATCTTACAGAGTCGTTGAGGCTATAGAGGCATTAGTGCGTTGGCAGCATGAGGCCACATAACGTGCTGAGCACTCCCTATAACACATTATCGACCCCACGGCAGCCGGGTCTAAGTAACCGGAACGGTCAACTGGGGTGTAGTTGAGACAACTAGGGAGAACTCGACTAGCTAAATTTCGAGAATATTTTTCATTTCTTATTCTTTCAAAAACTTTATATACAATTGCAGTATTCTACTAATAAGTGTATTATAGCAATTTTTAAATTAAATAAGAAGAATAAGAAAATATTTTTTTACTCATATTATTGTTTTTTTATTAAAATATTTCAATTGCCCACATTCATTTCTTATGGTTCCAGAAATGGCTTTAAATTCGGATACCAATTATCAGTCCTTAAATGAAGGTAATCCTTTTAAAAAGGAAAGTGAAGACTTTAATATTCAAGATCATGACGATACACCAGGAGATAGTGGCATTATGATACATATGGTACCCGAAACAAATAAAGGTAAAATTATTAATCGATTGGATTTGAAGCTACATATTTATGCGTAGTAATCAATTGATGTTCTGTAAATGAATAAAGTTTACATACACCTAGTTCTATTAAATACTACACGTTTATTTGATTCAAAATTAATAAATTTTCAGGTTTTTTCTATCCATTTCAAAAGATGTATATTTAACATTAAATATAGCATATCAAAATATATAGCTTAAAATGTGGCTAATTTATATTAAAAAAGTTTACATACACTAATCATTATCATTTCATTAATTTTGTTGCAACTATTGCCCCCAGATTCCAATTTCGGAATACAAATTTAAATTTTAATTTTTAATTTCAAAAGCAGAATTCATTCAAAATTAATAAAATATTTTTTACTTTCAAAGTATGTAATAATTACAACTAAAATGTAATGGTGAACAACTTCCTTACTTGTTAAGGAAGGCCAAGTTCGAGTATAACCGAACATTTCATACTCTTTCAACTTGCAAGTATTAAAACCAGGGAAAAAGCTTCTGTTGTGTAAGTTATATGGGGTTTGAGCAAGTTTTCACCAGAAAGTAGCTTTTTGTGTGTTACTATAAGTCAAATAAGAAATTATGATTTGTAAGCAATAACACATTGTAATATTAACTTGAATCTTTATAATTAATAAATTGGAAATTCAGTCTAATTTAACCATCCAAACCAACTGGTATCTCTTTAGGTTTTAATTGGGTTATAACTTTTTAAAAACGATCGAACGTGAACTCGAAATAAAATTGACGCAGTCAGTAGGATCCTCAAAAGTGGAAAAAATAATAATAATAAGTACCCAGTGATACGAACCGTGTTCAGAAAAGAAGAAAAAAAAAATTGCAACCGAAAGCAATTAAACCCTTTTATATAACCCCCAATATAATCTGCGATTCTGTAGACAAATAGTAAAATGTAAAATAATAATAACACAATTTTTTCTAACTGTTTACAAAAATTGGCACACCGAAGGTTTAGTGAACATTTATTGTGAAAGTGAAACTTAATTTTTATAAAGGTGTCCAGTGAATACTGGCGAAGTTAACACCACACTAAAGGCATATATTGAGTAATATAAATAAAATTTGTGAAGTTTGCGGAGATGTTGCTGTATCAGTTCGTGTTGCACAACAATGGTTCGCTCGCTTCTGTTCTGGAAATTTCGATTTAGGCTGATGAAAGTTTTACACTGATGGAATAATGTGTCTAGCGGAAAAATGGCAAAAAGTGGTTGGCCAAAATGGTACACATTTGTTTATTTATTTATTAGTATAAATATATATTATATATACATATATAAAAATATATACATATAAAAATAAATACATGGATTATTAAAATGGACACCACAGTGCAGTGAACACTTAAATCTATAAAAACATCGAAAACGGCAAGAAAGAATCGACAGAGCATATACGACCAGAAGAGAAACATGGAGGAGCAGACGCAGAGAGCATCAGTGGATTTGGTAGAGAAATTTGACCACTTGCCGTCTGTGCCGCCTATCTTGAATTGAGAACTAAAAAAGGAAGAAAGTAATGGGAGCAGATATGCCTTGCTGAAAACTGTTAACGATCTGCCCATCTTTACGAGAAGAAAAGTAATCACAATCAACTCTTTCCTCAGTAGCACTGAGTACCTACTATCAACTATCCATAACAGCGACCTGCAGAAAGAACTAACCAGAACAATCCTCTATCGGACAATTTAAGGAGACGCAAAAGTTGCAGTCATCAACATCCCATATCCAAATAATTACCAGCTAATTAAAAAAACTAAAGCTAAGATATAGACCGGACGTGGGCCGCATGATCTGTACAAACGGATCGGGAACCTGAAAGTGACTTCAGTTAATGAACTTATTAGAGAAGCACAGAAAAAAAGTCGGACGAATTGACGGTTTAGTATAGAGGGGAATATTACATTGACTTAAGCAAAGTAAATACTTTAAGAGAAATAATACGTTTTGTTAAATAAAATGAATGAAGAAAATTTAATAATATAATTAAAATAATGACAAGTAAATGATTTGAGGATATTAGCATTAGACCAGAATATAGAAAGTTCATATCAAGAGGAGATAATCCGATAGTAAACTGGACTAATTAGATAAGCCTGATAGAGGACCGAGATATAATAAAAATTTTAATGTTAATAATAAAGGTCCATCCAATCAAATAAATCAAAGTGATGCTAAACATAATATATCTAGACGATCTAAACAAAACAATAATGGAAGATATAGTAATATATATAGACCAACAAATTCCGGTAATTTCCAAAAATCACAAACGGCAAGAAATCCTAGGCAAAATTTCGGTCAATACCAACCGAATCAATTTATACAAAATTATAGTCAAATTCATAATAATCAATAAAGACAAAATCAAAGTGATTCAATGGAGATAGACATTATTGAACCCTCAATTCAGGACACCCATTGCCAAGATTGCTTATGCTCGAATAGGCAAAGCCAGGAAGGTTACTCAGGATTGATTAAGAAGAGGTTAATAACAGTATTTTTTATGAATCAGCCTCAGAATCACTACCTAAAATAAAAATTTAAATTGAAGTTATATCAATTAAAATTATGGAGGGAACACTTCTCCAGCCTATTGAATGACAGTGAAAAGATAACGCCAGGAGAAGGCGAACCCGATTCTGCAATCGATGAACAACAAAGCAGCGGGGGGGGAAAGGCGAAGAACTGATAAGGAGCATGGATCAGTTTCTTTGTAGAATATGGTCGGACGAAAGCCCTGCCCAGTCCACAAAGAGTCGTCGCACTCACAACTAGACAACCACTGTTGACAGTCATAACTTCGAAGTCGTAGACAATTTCGTCTATCTTGGAATCAGCATCAACACCAACAACGTCAGCCGCGAAATCCAACGCAGAATAACACTTACCAACAGGTGATACTCCGGACAAACTAGGCAATTGAGAAGTAAAGTCCTCTCTCGACGAAGAAAAACCAAAGTCACACATTACTCCCATTTTGCTATATGATGCAGAGGAATAGACGATGACAACATCTGCTGAGTCGGCGTTACGAGTTTTCGGGAGAAAAGTTGTGCGAAAGATATATGGTAATTTGCGTATTGCCCACCGCCAATATCACATTCGACGAACGACGATAATACGATATACAACGACATTGAATTCAGCGAATTAAAAGACAGCGGCTACGCTGGCTAGGTCATGTTGCCCGAATGGATCAAAACACTCCGAATATATTCGACCCCCTCGCCGGGGGAAGCAGAAGAAGAGGAAGACCTCCCCTCCGTTGGAAAGACCAGGTGGAGAAGAACCTGGCTTCGCTTGGAATCTCCAGGTGGCGCCACCTTGCGAAAAGAACAAACGACTGGCGCGATGTTGTTAACTCGGCTATGACCACGTAAGCGGAAGAAGAAGAATATTGCAAGAATAAGGTGGAAAATCCCACCACTTAGAGGACGAAAGTATAATTTTATAATAGACATACCTATTATCGTTAATAAATGTGTGGTCACCTGTTTTGCTGGAAATGACAGCGAAGACGAAGCACAGATTTCAGAAACAGAAATCAAGATCATTCCACTGAAGCTAGCTTTAAGTGCGTTGGAGACGGTCCATCAGTACCATCAGTATTCGACAATATTTATGAGTTAGATAAAAGCATTCAAAATACTAAAACATAAACATAAACCCAAACGAAATTGACGGATTTTTTTAAGTGTAAATAAGTTCTAAATAAAATAAAATTACATAGTGCATGAATTTTTGTATTGTTTTCGTAAGCATTTAAAAATATGTATGTACATAGATAATATGTACATGTGTTGTGTATATCATGCACATAATTTTATCATATAACATAAGTACATATTTAGTACATTCGTACTTGCTGTAACTTGTTATTGCTGCGTACCTCTATAAGAGAGAAACACTACACATGTACCTGCATTAGCGATAAACTCGGGTTAGTGAGAAACCTCTTTAAGCGAGAATAAAATTGTGCTCCCTTGAACTCTCGCTTATACAGGTTTGACTGTATTTGAAAAAAGGGATTCAAATTAGTATTAAGGACCCAACCTATATTGAAGCCTTTGAAAAATTAAAAACACTAAAACTTATATACCTTGGAGGATCTTGTGGAGGCTGTCTACACTATCCCCTAAATTTTCCAGCGTTGTATTCGTTTGCAATTCTATAATGGCGCGGGTGTTCTTTGGTAAAGCGGACAATCCTTTAGCCTTAAGTACAGCTTTGTCGACACCTGGAACCAGTGCTTTAAGATGGTGCGGCAGGTGTGATGACGTGTGATCGTCAATCTCCTTACCTTCGGGAAGTTGTTGTAATTATTGTAGTCGCTTCCTTCAACTCACAAAACCGGCTAATTATTGCCATTTTGAGTGCAGTGAAAGGGGCTAATATTGGGGGATGAACTATGAAGTCTTCCACTTCTGCCCAATGTTGCGGATGGAAACCGCGTAATAAAAATTGTCAAGATCTCTTACCACACACAGAATCCTAAACTGTGCTTCGATTTGTGCAATCCACAGCGATGGCTTGTCACGATTCAGCTGTATAGGTCGAATGATGTTAGATGTTGACTGTAGAGGATTCCTGTCAACGAAATTGTGTTCTTATTGTGACTGCTTTACATTGGTCATCTTGGTACCGGGTTGGTACTGGAGTGCTGTGACACGTTTATGCCCGATTTCACAGTCCATACTTAAGTTGTGCCCAAATAAAATCTTAGTTAAGCATTATTGCGGACTGAGTAGTCGTTTCACAAGCAATGCTTAATTTCTATAAAATTTTATTATCATATACGACAACATATGTATGTTTTACAAATGTCATCCATAAAAATATATTTGAAATATTTAAATTATAACAGACAATAATAAATTATATCGAAAATGGATGAAAACAACAAAAAAATGCCGAACTTGATCACTAGCGTGTCGGAGCACATATTGGAATTGGTGGAAATCCCAGTCCGATTCCAGTTTTTTTCACAAAAAATTATTTATTTCTTATTATTCTTCTTTTGACAAATAACTGAAAATTCAAAACAATTCAAAACAAAAATCAGCTGTTACTTAAGCACTGCTTGAGTCTCCAATTTTCAGTACTTAGGCATAACTTATGTATAAGCTCTAAGAAACTATTTTCCTTGTTTTATCTTAAGCACATTTTAAGTATGGACTGTGCAACCGGGCGTTAGTGTTCTATTGTTTAAGCCGCGGGCTGTAATATAGTTGAGTATGCGAGTGCAACTCCTTTATCCAGACTATTGTGGCTCATAAATGTAGATGTTATGGTACGTACAACGGAATAACGTGTTAAAGGCAGTTAGCCCTAAATTACGTCGATTATGGCTTTTACGTCGGGCGTAGAACGTCGGGTATGTTGTAATTGTCGCCAATGTGATTTTAACGTCGGGATCAGCGATGTAGTGGTTGGGGTGTTAATAAGTGAAACACTATTTAACCTGCTACTTAATTAAATTATCTTTATTCACTTACGAGTAAATTCAATACATTATAGAGAAGCTAATATGATATGTTTGATATTGTAACGGGTAAATAAGTTGATATATTACAATTAGGAGTGATGCTAATCCTTACATATACATACTTATAAGCTCTTGAACTCAGCTCTTAGCGGTCAATACTTGTATTCATACTTACAAGTTTGATTCTAACAAAAATCGAGTACTTAGTCGAGGGTAAACGAAAATTCCTTGTAGCTCTCTTAAGGTATACCTGATTTTATTCATTCTAGCACAAAGAAGGGAGGATGGAGCTATGTGTAGAAGTGCACGTAGGTGAGGAAAGTTCTCTGATTGGCATTTACTTGGGAGTGACCAGATACGTGACTTCCGGTCCTAGAGCAAGTATACTCTGGGTATCCAAAGAACATCCGTTTGAAGGCGAGCTAAGACGAAACATCCCCTCCACAGGATTGTGCTTGGAACCCGATAAATGAAAGTCCCTGTGGGATTTACTACAGTGTTCATATAAACGAGCTCAAAGAAGAACGATGTGGCCAAAGATGCCTTCTATGAGTGCCTGGAGCGTACCTATGAGAACTGCCATCATGGAAAGGCAGTCAAATCACGCTTGGCGACTTTAACGCCAACAGTTGATAAATTAAAGCCTCCAAGATAAAACATCCCCAAATGAATTGAAACCGTTCGACTTCGTCAGAGCCCGAAATATGGTTATTTGTAGTACTAGATTCCAACATAAGAAACTACATCAATCTACCTGGCTATCTCCGGATCGAAACACGACCAACCTGATCGATCATGTTGTGATAGACGGAAGATACGTCTCCAGTTTTCTAGAAGTGCATACGCTCCAAAGTCTTAACATCGACTCGGACCACTATCTTTTTGCAGCAAAGATACACACCCACCTACCCATATAGCGAGAGTTGAAGAGGGATGTGAAAAACATTTGCAGACAGTAAAAGACAGAGGCCGAAATGTGTGAGTAAAAAGAGCGTGACAAGCTGGACGACAAGGGTAATGCTTGAAAATTCTACGAAAATGTCCGATGTCCAGATCATACTAAGATTATGGAGGGAACACTTCTCTAGCCTGCTAAATAGGAGTGATAATATAACGCCTGGAGAAGGCGAACCGGAATCCCCAGTCGATGACCATGGAGCAGATGTTCCATTGCTCGACCATGAAAAAGTTCGAATAGCAAGTACGCGTCTGGAGAACAACAAAGCGGGAGGCCCAAGGATTGCCGACTGAGCTATTCAAACACGGCGACGAAAAACTGATAAGGAGCATGAATCAGCTTCTTTGTAAAATATGTTCGAACAAAAGCATGCCCTACGATTGGAATTTATGTGTGCTCTGCTCAATACACAAAAAGGGGAAACCACAATCAGCACCAACTACAGCGATTTGCAAAGACTACTTTCTATTTGGTTAAATAATCGAAGAAATTGGTCAGATTAGATCACCATAGACTATAGCTTCCTTACAAACTGAACAAACGGAATTAAATGCTTTGGAATACTTTTAAGGTGCGATCTCCGAAGAAATTGTTTAGATCAGGCTATTATAGCATATAGCTGGCATACAAACTGAGCGATCGTAATCAAGTGGTTGTATGGAATTTTTTTTTTTACCTTGACAATATATCTTCACGAAATTTGGCATGTTTTTCTGACCAAAGCAATATTGTAATCTTTGAAGAAATTGTTAAATTTGTTGAGTTTTCGGTAAAACCAATTTTTTTTTCTTTTTTTTGTTTTATTCCAAAATATGATAATATACTACTATAGGTTCAATACTTCCCCAGTCACTTACCTACCTACTTGCCAACTTCAGTCCAGTCAATGTCAATGTGGTTATCTTATGTTGGTCAATACGTGTAATATTTTAATGAAACGAAATTAACGAAATCATCGTCATTCCTTCACTAGCTAGCTGAGGTTTTCTCACATACATTTAAATTACGATCATTGCTTTGTTGTTAGTTCATTAGAAATACAGTTTAGAGTCGGATGTGCGGATGTCGGCCTGTCCGTCCGTCTGTCTGTGCAACCTGTAACTTGAAATAATTACATAAATAGATAATTGCCAAGCCCACAAAACGCAAAAAATCAACAACCTATAAATTGCCATAACTAAGCTCCACAATAAAATAAAGTACATGATATTTGGTAGAACAAATCCACTAATAGGTGTAATGTATCTCCCAAACCATTTGAAGTTATAAAACCAAACCATTTTGCACAGAATGAATCTACCAACTTACAGAGAAAGAAATGTACCGATTCGGAAAACACGCGATATTTATTTATAAAATTCAATTTGATCACATTACTATTATAATTTAATGCTGAAAATATGCGATATCGATTTACGAATTATCCCAGATCAATGCATCGGTCAGTGCACAAGAGTCCAGATTCATGAAAATATTGAATGTACTCTTTTTTTTTAAGGTAACTTAATATCAGATATTTTGATAAATATTAACTTCGAAGTAATAGCAATTTAGTTTTCCTAGCATGATTATGGTTCTCCACATCTTCTGTATTAAAAATCAGACATGGAAATACTATAAGTATGATCTACAAAATGTCATGCTTTAGTCAACGGAAATTTAGCTTTTGTTTCAAATGCATGGACTACTCACAAATAATGATGATAAGAGAGTGAAACACCTATGATACACCAAAGTTACAATTTTCTCACCATAAACGTAGTGAATTAATATGTGATCAAATTAGGAATAATAAAATAATTTTTAAAAGCGTTGCATGTGGAATAATATTGGTAGATCCCTTAAAAAGTAATAACCACGTGGAAAAGTATTAAATAAAAGCTCACAAAAGGCATTTTATTGAAATAAAACACATATTTTCCAAATTTTTTTCTCTGTTTACTTAAAAGTACCCTTATTTTTTCAAAATCGAATTAACACTGTAATGATATCTGCTATTTTTTTACGTTTTCTGATTTTTATAATAAACAATGGATAGAATAATGTCGAAATTGGGCAAATCTTTGAAAGCCATTGATAGTTTCATGAACTATGTCCACAAATATATCAAATATATATCTTAACAAAACAACGGTAGACCAATGTTATCTTCGCAAAATTACGTCGGGATATGTACTCGAGTAGATTTTAGCAAGTTCCCACCCTTTGATTGGTAATGCTCACATACCCGATATCTTCTTCTTAATTGGCGTAGACACAGCTTACGCGATTATAGCCGAGTTAACAACAGCGGGCCAGTCGTTTCTTCTTTTCGCTACGTGGCGCCACGTGGTGGTGTTTACGCTGGTTCCAAGATAGACGAAATTATCTACGACTTCAAAGGTATGACTGTCAACAGTGGCGTGAGTACCAAGTCGCAAGTTTGTTTGATGACAGGAGATATAATATTTCGTCTTGCCCTCGTTCACTGCCAGACCCATTTGTGTTGCTTCCTTGTCCAGTCTGGAGAAAGCAGAACTAATGGCGAGGGTGTTGGGTTTCAGATTATAAGTTTTGCGGGGATACCAAATTCAGA
The DNA here is from genome assembly GCF_001853355.1 of Bactrocera latifrons. Taxonomy (NCBI): domain Eukaryota; kingdom Metazoa; phylum Arthropoda; class Insecta; order Diptera; family Tephritidae; genus Bactrocera; species Bactrocera latifrons. Next base: position 79,247 of record NW_017536753.1, on the reverse strand, counting down.
CGTCGCGGCATAAAGCCAGCTCCTTTTCGTGCTGTCGAAAGCAGCTTCGAAATCGACGAAGAGGCGGTAAGTGTCGATTCTCCTTTCACGGGTCTTTTCCAAGATTTGGSACATGGTGAATATCTGGTCGGTTGTTGATTTTCCAGGTCTGAAGCCACACTGATAAGGTCCAATCAGTTTGTTGACGGTGGGCTTTAATCTTTCACACAATACGCTCGAGAGAACCTTATACGCGGTATTGAGGAGGCTTATCCCAGATTGTGGCGTCTCCTTTTTTTGGATTGGGCATATCACACTTAAATTGCAATCGTTGGATTTTTACAAAGAATCTGATGCATGTTGCTTATCAGTTCTTCGCCGCCGTGTTTGAATAGCTCGGCCGGCAATCCAGAAATGTTCCCTCCATAATTTAAGTATGCTCTGGGCATCGGTGACTAGATCACATTTGGGGGTTCTACAAGAGTATGCTCCGGTCTTGAAACCTTCTGTAAGCCGCCGCATTTTTTCGTAGAATTTTCGACCCCTGTCGGCCAGCTTATCAAGCTCTTCGTACTCACTCATTTCGGCCTCTTTTTCTGTCTGCAAATGCGTATCGCTTCCTTTTTCAACTCTCGGTATCTATCCCATCCCACRCGTGTTGTGGTCGATCGTAACGTTGCGCGGTAGGCAGCCTGTTTTCTCTCTGTTGCGACACGGCACTCCTCGTCGTACGAGCTGTACGTAAGGAGTTTGAAATGCCGTCCCACATTTCCCTTATACTGAGTTGTTGAGGAGTGTTCTCAGAGAGCAGGAGTGAAAGCCGAGTAGAAAATCTTTGGGCTGTCTGTTGTGATTGCAGCTTCTCGACGTGGGGCAGCTCTCATAAGTGCGCTCCAAGCACTCATAAATGGCATCTTTGGTCACATCGTCCTTCTCTTCCGTCAAAGCGTGGGCGCAAATCAACGATATGTTGAAGAACCACGCTTTGATGCGGATTGTGGCTAGACGTTCATTCACCGGAGTGAATGATAGTACTCGGCGTCGGAGTCTCTCTCCCACCACGAATCCCACACCAAAGCTCCTTTATATGGCCACTGTAGTAAATGACACAAGGACCTACTCGTTTCTTTCCTTGTCCCGTCCATCGCATTTCTTGGACGGCGCAGATGTCAGCCTTTATTTTCACGAGAACATAACCAGCTGGGGAGCGGCATCTTCCCAATTAAGGGTCCGGACATTCCAGGGGCATGCCCTCAATTCGTAGTCCTTATTTCATTTGCCATTGTCGTCATCAAAAGGGGGGTCTCTCATCCGAGGCTTGTTCCTTTTCATTGGTATGATTTTGTATATGTTGGGTCCCAAACCCAGCGCACAACCTGCCGGTTGCTTCGCCTTCTCACTTTAGCTCGCCTTCAAACGGCTACCCAGAAGAAACTTGATTAAAGACTGGAAGTCGTGAGCTGCTTAAGTCAAATGTAAAAGTATCATATACCCCATATACCATATAAAATTTAGCACCTTAAGGTGAGTTTATATCATTTATATCTCATTTAACTTTATTAACTTGATTTTAGTATAAATCTTATTTTTAGTAAGAGCGCTACAAAAGTTTTAAATAAAACAAAAGCGGTTTGGGATATTTATGAAATTATTTATTTCTGTACATAGGAGTACATTCAATACCATTAAGTATGGAACTTTTGCATGGGCGGCACGGGCACGCTTTAGAAGTTCAGATACTGACAGCAATTATCGACAGTTTTCAAGCATAAATCGGAGGCAATTTCACGTTCGATATTCGTACGAAGTTCATCAATCGTCGTCATAGGTGCATATGCAAATACACACATCTGCGTATTAGTAAAATATTCGAATATAACTGCTAAAGGCAATTTTAATTTTTGTACTAACATAAATTACTTAATACACTGATTAAGTTAAAGATTTTCACAATTTCTGTTTATGTTTGCTCAGGTTAACAATAGAAGTTGGTATATTTACGAGTATTTTTAAAAGAAACAGTTTTATTTTCTTGGCTAAGAGAACGAGAAGCCTAGCTAGAATCCCTACTATCCGCTATATTTGAAATATTTAATAGTATACATTTATTTGAAAGAAAGAAAAAATCTGCAACAGGCGCTCGTTAGAAATATCTACATATGTTATCATAAATGGGAGAGAAGATTCGGTGCGAATTAATTTAATTCTCCAAAGAGAGAGAAATAAAGCTAGTAAAAATATAGAAAGTATATAATTGTTTTTATATTCCAAAAAAATATGTTCTAATAAGAAATATTACATCTAACTTTTTATTTTTATTTTCAGCTCGATGGAATCATATTGAAGATTTGGATTCATTTTTTACTCGCATGTACAATTACCATCAAAAGCATGGATTCTCAGTTATAGCCTTAGATGAGATTTTTCAGTTGTGCAAGTTTGCCTTCGTAGTGTGGTTACTAACTTTTACAATATACTGTATCAACTATCAAGTATTATTTGGGTAATTTCGATTTAACTAATACTTTTATTTGTATATTCCTGCAACATGTTGCAAATCGAAAAACCGTTTTGCATTATATGGTCAATATGTCAGTCTGTCTATTTGTCACTTAATTTGCAACATCTTGGTAACTTGGAACATACATGCCGTAGCCTAAGCTACACAACATAGTCTCATAAATAAAAATTTATATAAAAATATACATTTTTAAGATTATGCTATCAAATATAACTTTTTTAAATCAGCCCCTATCACCTTGTCACTATCAAAAATACCTTATTCTTCAAATTTGGTTTCGTTTCTTACTGCCCAGATACTTATAATAATTTCCGCCAGTATACCGTAAGGGACAAAAGTTTCACGAATATTTGTAATTTTAGTTTGCTTTTTTTTCATCAATTTCACATCCACCTGGCAACATTTTTAATTACATTCTTATGCTCTGTATTAGTTATCATCTGGTAACTCTTTTTTTTTTTAATAACGGGACTTTTTAATTGTTTGAATGGAAGCAAATAGAAATAGCGTGTGTGTAAAATTTAGTTTTAATATTTTTAATGGCTGATTTAGAATAGCATCCCCGGATTTTGGGGTTAAAATGGGTATGTACGAATAGAGAAGGTCCTCCTTATAGTTTTTGAGATATTTGCATTTAAAGTCAAAAATATCAAGGATGTAAAATGCGTATTTCTCCGATTTTACACTTATATTTTATACTTTTATATCCACTAATTAATTTCTCATCATATATTTTATATTAAATAGTGAAAAAATAACTTTAATTCCACATTAAACTTTAGTTAAAATCCATTTATTCATAAAATGGGAAAGTGGTTGTAAACAAAGCAAAAAATTAGTGTTACCATATTTTGTAATGGAATAAAAATAAGAAAAAAGAAAGATTATGACGTCATTACTAAGTTCATTAAATGTGTGATGAGTAATGTAAAATCTTTCAGGGTTATTTTTTTGAAGCGAAGGCAACGAAAAAAGAAGTTCAACGCAAAAGAACTGAGCACGCCTATGTGTTAGTCCGACTGAGGGATATTTTTTTGAAGCGCGGCATAAGGCCGCCAAAACAGAAAAGCATTCTGTGCGGAAAACTAATGTGTTATATATTTCCTGTCATTGGGGTATTATTTGTTTTCTTTATTTCTTTTGATTCTCCTGTTAAATATGAACGTAAGGTAGCACCGATTATTAGTTAGAATGCAACACATTTGTTATTGTACGAACAAAAATAATAATTATTTTTGCACTATTTAATATAAAATAAGTGGTTAGAAACGATTTAGTGAAGTGTTAGTGGATACAAAAGTTGAAAATATAACCATAAAATTCATTATAAACCATAAAAACACGCATTTTAAATAGTTGAATTTTTGAACTTTAAATGCGAATATCTCAAAAACCATAAATCAGCGGCAACTATATATATTTTTTTCTTAATCTAGAGGACCTCCTCTATCCGTACATACCCATTTTAACCTCGAAGTCCGGCGATGCTATTCTAAAATTTACCCTTTTTAATTATTTAAAACCAGGGCAGAAAATAACACTGATTTACAGCAAAAATGTTTCCTGAACGCCACTATCCAATTTGTATGTGGAATCGCTCGCTGATTTCGAAAATCGAATAAATTTTTTTTTATGGATACGTTTTTGAGTATTTGCAATTTACCGTTATTCGACCAAAAATAAAGGTGTCTTGATTTAATCATGTATGTATATCTCACTGACCAGTTGAGCAATCTTACTGCAAATTATAGAAAATAAAAGAGAATGATATTTCCTAAAAATATTTTCTACTCCATTTTTCCTGAGAAATTTATTAATCACTTCGTGCTTTTAAATTTTTTTATGAAAAAATTAAAAAAAATAAACTTTGGCAAGGAAAAAATTTTAAAACAAAGATATTTTTTAAATTTTTTATTTTATATGAAGTCCTGTTTCTTTATAAAAAACTAAGCTACCAACGAATAAAATTAATGGATAAATAGGAAAGTTGTAGATGATCAAATAAATATATCCAAGTCGCGCAAAGTCGATGTATACGTACATATGTTTATGCGTATGTAGTGTGTAAAGTAGGGGTGGGATATCTAGCTATGAGCTGTTTCTGTTAAGTAAAAAGTCAATTTTAATGTCGTTTTAGTTTTTATAAACTCATTTATTTATAAATTAGTAATATGTATTAAAACAATGTGTTATTTTTGTCTTAAGTTGATGTTCTTACATTATAGTCGAAATGATTATGTGTTTTGTTTTGTCGTTTATTTAGTTTAGGATCGGTTTCTCTTATGAGAAACCAACAGTAGTCACCCATCATACCGACGTCCCAGAAACCTTGGAATCGATTCTCAATTAATTTCCTTTGCTGGTGAAACCCTTCGCCATGCTCGTCACTTTCGTCTCCGAGATTTTATATAATTCAATTAAATAAGTTTTGAATAATCACCCATTTCTACATAATTTTTTATTAAGTCGCTCACTACCTTCTCGTAGTTTTGGACTTTTGTGTTTACCGAGAAAAGAAGATCGACCATTTCGAAGGAATCCCACGCTGCTGCCTCAACTGGTGACAATAGTCCTTTGAATTGGTCATTATTTATMAACTTTTTTATTTGGGGTCCAACAAATATACCTTCTTTTATCTTGGCATGGGAAATATTTGAGAAAAAATTTTGCAAATAATTGAATGCTTTGCCTTCTTTGTCCAACACCTTAACAAAATTTTTAATGAGGCCGAGCTTGATGGGCAATGGCGGAAGAATTATTTTTTCCTTCTTTACAAGTGGGACGTATTTGATATTATCCACACCAATTGTAAATTCAACTCTTTCCGGCCAATCCTTAATGTAATAGTGGTCTTTACGAGCTCGGCTATCCCATTTGCAGAGAAAGCAGCAGTGTTTTGTATAGCCACTTTGTAGACCGCATAACATTC
>NW_017536753.1:49171-71924 GCF_001853355.1 Bactrocera latifrons | reverse complement strand
TTTTTTTTTTTTTTTGGTCGAATAAAGGTAAATTGCAAATATCTCAAAAACGTATCCATAAAAAAAAATTTACTTTTCGAAATCAGCGAGCCATTTCACATACAAATCCGTGGAACAAAAAACAAATTCAAATTTGTGATCCAGTGTAATTATTACATAATTTTTTAAAAACAAAATCATTATAAAAAAAAAGTGTCCATATGATGCAGTAATATAAAATTTTTGGTTTTTTTTTGAAGACTACACAACCACATATGTCGAAAACTTTTAAAATTTCATTTTTTTTTTTTTTTATAAAATAAGATTTATTTGATAACGAGAGGCTAAAACACGGTAAAGAACTGTTCTTAAGTGAAAAGAAAGTAAGGCTGGATGAGACTTCGCCAAAAAAAAATTATGAACACTTCAGCATCGATAATAGGAAGAATTTACTTGGTCCGATAAAACCAATATAAGTCGAATAGGATCAGATTCGGATCATGGACATGGAATTTGGAGGTGGATCACTGATGACTTCGGGATATTTTTGCGGAAAAGAGCTGGCAGTATTTCAGAAGATAGACGGTATAATGCGTACCACAAATTATATTGATATTCTGGAGGACTCATAACTCCCAAGTCTAAATATAATATAGTCGGACTTGAACGTGGACAAGAAAACATTATTTTTATTTTTAATTGTGTATTGTCTAATAAAATTTCTAACATTTAAATGAAATATTAGTATTTTCGTGAATAGTTTTGTCCTTTACTGTAGTTCCTTTTTGGAAGGATAATTTACTTCATAAGCTCGAAATTTTTTCAGATATTTCATTCATGCATGTTGCAAGGGTACCCAAGTATTGAATACCTTAAAAATTATGCAAAAGACGACGCTGTGGCGAAATATTAAAAGAAAACGTTGTAAATGATAGGAACTAAAGTAAATTTATATATTTTTGAGGAAAAGTTAAAGTAATATTATGGAAGCGGAAAAATTTAACATTTATATGTTATGTGATATTCAAAACATTGTTTAAATATGGAAATGATACCTCATTTTTTGAAATACTTCCGGATGAAAAACTAAAACATATTACAAATTAAAATATATTACCTTGTGTATTTTCTTCAATTTAATTAAAATTAAGATAATTTAAATATAACAATCTCCTACTATTCGAACAAACTTATGTATATAACCAATTCTGCTATTTATAATCGCGTCGCGTATCACAAAGTAAATACCGAATTTTCACAAGACATTCCTTAGTGGCGGTATAATAAATTAAAATACAAATGAGATAAATAGATAACAACAGTTCACTGGACAAAATAGTTTTCATGAAAATTTCAAAAATTGTCATAAAATTGCGAATTTTATGTAAATTTGTTTATAAAATATAAAACTCTGCAAAATTAAAATATTAAATATATATGTGTTATATTTTCAGAGACTCTCCACCACCGAGTAACCATACCAAAGTTACTTTAAGAGACGTTGTTATTCCAACAAGGCAATGCATAGCCAACTTTAATGCTTTTACATATTTGTTATTCCTTCTAGCAATACTTTATTTCGTTGTTCATTTTTTGCGAGTTGTTTCTTTAATAACTCAATATATGGATATGAAAAAATTCTATCAAACCGCTCTCCACATTGACGAAGTATGTGAATAGTAATATTTGAATACATATATGTTAGTTCTAATAATAATGTAGTTAAAATTGTTTTATTAAAATTGCTCATAGTTTATATATTAATTTATTTACTATTTAATGGTAAATAATGTATAATCATGTTTAGACATAATAGAAGAGTATTTGCATACAGCTATGGACACATAAATCGTACAAAGTTTGATTTCATATAAATGCTAGAATTGTTTTATTTAWAGTTAATTAATTAATTTTCCATTCAATTTGGAGATGCTGTACTAGAGTTGTACTGTACTGCCCAAATATTCCGTTATGTTTTACTTTTGTTTACCGTTATCAATAATGTGGAGTCAATGCTGATTTTGAGAGGACACATAAATGGCACAGATTACTTTGCAGAAGTAGTACTAAAGTGGTACTAAAAGTATTTTTGTAAAAGAAATAATATAAAATTGGGCCCGGAAAGCATACTACAATAGAAGAAAGGCGAATAATTTGGAGCATGTATAAAGACGGGCAAAAAGGGGCCGAATTTCCTAAACTAATTTAAATTTTTCATAAAAAAGTATACAACGCAATCAAATCATGTATGGCGAATTCCCAAGTACTGATCAAAGGCAGGATTCGGAAGCCAAGACCACGTAAAACGGATCCGCGTACAAACTCTGGACAAGACTTGTTAAAAGATGTCGGAATCAGGCAAAGTTGTTCGGACGATATCGAGGAGAAACCAATCCTTTCAGAAACAAATATTTCAAAAAGACTGATCAAAGTTCAATAAAAGAACAGCTTAAATTTTTGGAAAAAGTGAAGTGAAGAAAGAAAAGCTTAACATGGTGCGTCCAGATATCAGAATATTTGTACATCGTCCTTAGTACCAAGAATATAATTCTAAGTACACTATATTATGGTAATAATCGATGAAAAAGTTGACAAGTTTCAGTTCTGGCACATTTTAAAAGACCATAGGGAACCAAATAATTTTGAGTCTATCCCAATTAAATGGAAATTTATTAAAGACAACGATCCCAAACACGCCTCGGAGCTAATAAAAAACTTGGTTTTCTGCGGAGAGGATAGATATTTTGGATTGGTCTTAAAACCAATTGAAAACCTTTGCAATGAAGACAAGGCTGAAATTGAAAAGGTTTATGGTCAGAATATCGTAGAAAGTATGGTACGCAGGTGTAAAGCAGTCATTAAAAATAAAGTTTACAGTACAAAGAATTAACAATAAAAATGTCTGTACGGAACAAAATTTATAAAATTGCGATATGAACTAAATTGTCCATCTTTTTTAGGTTGTGCCATTTATGTGTCCACCTTATTATACCAAAGTTATTGTATATTGATCATTACTTTTTTAACAATGAATTGTAACTTCAGTTTGTACTGTTATTGAAGATAAAGAATGTACCTTTTAGAAAAACCCAAAAACTTGTTATTTATAAAAAAAATAAAAAGATTTATGATACTGTAACACAAGAAATAAGCTATAAAAATGTGCCATTTATATGTCCATAGCTGTATATATACAATAACTTTATATTTCATGCTACAAAAATATTATTTGTACAGAAAGAAATAGATAACACAACGTGGCATGAAGTAAAAATGAAGATAAGAGAAGTCCAGTCTGAGCAGCATATGTGTATTGATAAAGAGCAATTGACGGAATTGGACATATATCATCGAATTTTAAGGTACGTATTTTTTTTTTTTTTTTTTGTTTTTTTTGGAAAATGTATTACCAATCATTTTGTCCTAAGTAGAAGCATAACAAGATATATTGTACAGAGCTTTGCGTAAAACCTGACATCACGGCTTTACTAAATGAAAAATGACGAGTTTCTGATGTATAAAAACTAAATTAAATTAAATTCTAATGTACAAAAATTTGTGAAGCCTCTAATATATTGATGAGTAACCACTCCCCGTATTCACCCAATATGGCACCGTGCGACTTTTTCTTTTCGGAAAAATCCATTTGCGTAGAGGCCATTCAAAAGGCTTGAACCGGCATACTGGCGGCCATATTGGCCAACGAGCTAAAACATGCTTTTGGACCGTGCCAAAATCTGCATTGAAACAGAAGAAGACTATTTTGAATAAATAGATTGATTTTGCCGAAACACCTTGTATAACATAATCGGCCGCACTCACAAATTTGTTTAATCCCTTCAAAACTTTGCATTTTGATATTGATTATATTGGGTCTAAATTTTTTATTGATTATAGAATAAGCGAGTTTTTTTTAAAAAAGGTCACCTATTTTTGTCTAATAATCAGTAAATTTACAAATTTTGATTTTTGTCCGATGAAATAAAATTCAAATATTTACTTTTACTTGAATGGAAAATATTAACGTATATTAATTATTTATTTACCGTAAAGCAGCCAAATGTAGACATTCATGTCGTTTTATTTTTTCTATTGCAGATTTAAAAACTATATGGTAGCTCTTATGAACAAAAACCTTCTACCTGTAAAATTTAATATACCACTGCTTGGAGAATATGTGACGTTGAGTCGTGGACTTTTGTTTAATATACATTTTATACTATTCAGTAAGTTAAAAAGGATTTCTTTTATAGGGTCTATATCTATATTCATGAGGTTTTCTACTGACCGTGCGATTTAAAAGTGATGATTTTGGCTTTGAAGACGTAATACGTTCTGAACGAACAGAAAAGTTGAAGGACTAGAAACAGAGAACGTGTAATATACAGAAGGTTCAATTGCGGACAGGCGTGTGAACTGTCAAGAGCTAACAAAATCGTATTAGCGGATTTCACCCCTTATGGCTGAGAAGGAGAATTTTTAACAGAAATGAGTGAACAGAGCTGAGCATTGAATGAAAATTATGCTCAGAAATATACATTGCTATTACAGATGTATGTTACTCGTTTGCTTATATTTTTATACGTTTACATGCAATCATATCAATTGATATGAATACCATTTTGCGAATTTTTGTGAATTCATGCAAAATTGATTTCATCATTATTGAATTACGCTATTTTCATGGTAAAATTTGTAGTTAATGTCCAAACAAAAACTACTTTTTAAATATTTCTTATCTTTCATAATATTGTATAATTTCGTATGCATGTACATATATGTGTATATATGCTATATACATGTATGAAATATTATCGTAATATCCTAAAAACATAATATATTACAATAATAATATATGTATGTACATAAATCACACCTCTTATCATTTAAAACTTTCATACGCATCTATCCGGCAGATATGTATACAAGTACAAATCAATTTCAAATCAAGGCATCATTTATCAGAAATGTAAAAAGCGCGCGCTTCTCTATATTTACGTACATACATATGTAAAATGTAATCATATATGTACATATGTCCATATATGTGTATGTGCGTATGACATTCTCACACAAATAATATATGCGTACGCATGTAAATGAAAAAATACAAATATTCTTCTGAAAAAACAACAATCGTCTCAAACATCATCATATGTACATACTTACAATATGAGTACACATGTAAATATGTGCGTGACATTCCCATTCAAAAAATGCATACACAACATACATACTTACATATATGCTTTCACATGTATATGTGTCACCAGCATCAGAAATCAATATGGCCGACGTCAAAATTTCTTTTTGAAAAAGCATATTCGATTCATTCATACAAGCAAACGCCACATCTCCCCCAGCGTGTCTTTTCGTGACGATTTCAAAAGCCAAAAATCATAAATTGAATATATTTATGAAATGTATGAGAAGGAAAAAGTGTCATCCCCGCAAATATAAGTACTAAAATATATTACAATAGAATTGACAACGTTTATTTTTCGATTTTCAATTCAAGRAATGTTTCAAAGAAAATATTCAATATTCCTCTGATTCATGTGTAAATAAAATCCCACCCTCATCACTCTTAACAATATATGTATATAATACCTTGCTGCATCTCACGGTTTGTTTTTTTTAAATACTAAGAAATTAATGCTTTAAATACGACTCTTTTACGTATCCGCAGTCACTTATGTACCATATTATATTTTTATTTTTATCTAATTGCAAACATCCGTACCTTTGAATGAGGCACGTAACCAGTATTGACTGTATTTGTATGTGAAAAATATTTTGTAATTTTGAAATATTTTTGCGCAGCTGCGTCGATATGTAAGCTCGCGCATAAACATATGTACATATTTACGCTGCGTTGTAGGCGAATCGGCGGCCATTCGTTTTTTTCGGTACAGCTTGGATTTTCCCAAAGCTGTGACGCTTTGTCGTCGCGTCAGTCCTTAGACACATTGACATTTTTACAGAACGTGAAGTTCGGCCATTGGTTGTCCGTGATTATTTAGGTTTATGTAGGAAACAATGAGTGTATATATTTACATAAAAAATTGAGTTTACAAACATTATGCGAATGATTCTTTCAAATTTGTTAACATGAACACAAAATTACATACATATGTGAATTTGTGATCTTTATGAGTACCGTTTTTTAAATCTGTTTACATATACACATACTTATATGCCTGTCTCTTATACACATCTAGTGTTGTATAAGAGAAGTGTATATATTTACATAAAAAATTGAGTTTACAAACATTATGCGAATGATTCTTTCAAATTTGTTAACATGAACACAAAATTACATACATATGTGAATTTGTGATCTTTATGAGTACCGTTTTTTAAATCTGTTTACATATACACATACTTATATGCATATGACTTTTAAGATTTTATAAAAACAGGATTTTATCAAAAAAAAATTATCATTACGGTTATGGTTTTTAAAAATCTGTTTATATGTACACATAATTGCATCCATATGCGAATATGTGGCTCGGCTTGGTCTTTAAAATGTTATCAAAACCTCTAATTCCCAATATATACATACATATATTTACTTAGGTAGTAATGGAAATATGACTTTATTATAAATTCCAACAGATCTAGTGGAATTTATCATTAAATAGGTCAAATTTCACATTCATACATACATAAATACGAATGAGCTTTGTTATCAAATATATGGAGAATATCTACATATAAATGATATCCATAGTCGCATGCGCATTGTAAATATGCGAATCTGTAACGGTACATTTCTAAACATTGAAGTTAGCATAATTTTTCTCATTTATCACTGAAAATGCTCAATTCTGCTATTTTCGACGCTCCTGTTAAATATTGGTAAAATCCGCTTATAAAAAAGAGTACCCCTTCTTTTGTGGTGAAATCCACTAATAGAAAAGAGTACGCCTCCAAAAAATGAAATATCGTAAAATTGGCAGCACCGTGAATCTTCTCTATATTATAAGTTCTCTGCTAGAAACATTACTCAATGAAGATTGTTAGCAAAAACCAGAGGAGGTTTAAATTTATATGGGAGCCATTAAACCAGCCATTTCTAAACGTTTGAAAACATACGGATATATTCCGAAGCAAGGATATTGTGTGCTATAACATTTCAATTTCGATGTCGTTTTTGCATTAGATTAACCATAAACGAGAAGCAATAATGAATTTCTTGTTGCCAAAACGTTCAAAAACTATTTAGAGAACAGCGGCTAGGAAGCTTTGCGTCACCCGCCTTATAGCCATATCCTTTCTATTCTGACAGAACAGGGGTTGGCCTTACTTTTTGCAGTTCTTCTGGAGTGGAATCAACCAATTAGCAAGAAATTGGGAAAATGTTTAGCTTCAAATTTAACTGTTTTTTTTAATAAAAGTTAAAATTTTAGAAAAAACGTACGTTTATAGTTATGGACCCACATTCTAATAAATATGAAGTATGGTTTTCTGCACAATAACAACGAAAATATGAGAAAATGTCTTTCAGTTAAATTATATACTATATTCTATTTATAGAAGGACCTGGTTCACCATTTCAGAATAATTGGCAACTTCGAGATGACTTCAACTTTCGTACCAATCAAGTCGAATTAGCTCAACGATTGTCAAAACTTATTATGTGGGTGGCAGTAGCAAATTTAATATTGGCTCCAGTTATTTTTGTGTGGCAGTGCTTATATTTCCTATTTTCATACGCTAATGTAAGTATTATATAGTACATGCATACCTGTATATATCTTAGATTATCGAATTAACGACTTACTACTGAAATAGCTGAAATAACAGCCTCTTGCTGGAAGTGTTACTTAACGACCATAACTATTCCATTCTGGAAATGATGGAAGTACACAATAAACTAAAAATGATATCGTTGCATCTTTTAAATAATGCTATGACAATAACTTAAAAAATTTAAATACCATATCTCAAATTACTGTGATACAAAAAAAAAAAAACCATATAACCAGCAAAACCTATAGCTTTTATTTTGACTACTTTTGACAAAATAAAAATGATTCGTATTGGAATTATTTAGCCTAGATTTCAATATTCAAAAATAGTTAATTACATATATAAATTAATTTTCTTTCAACAGATTTTAAGAAAAGAACCAGGGACATTAGGAATGCGAACATGGTCTAATTATGGTCGCTTATACTTGCGACACTTTAATGAATTAGAACATGAATTAGATGCACGTTTAAATCGTGCTTATGAATATGCAGATAGATATCTAAGCTCGTTCTCTTCACCGTTAATGGCCGTTGTTGCAAGGTCGGTTTATGCATAAAGATAACAGTACTAAGATAATACTAAATAAATACATTTCAGGAATATACTTTTTATATCCGGAGGAATATTGGTATTAATTTTAGCATTAGGTATATATGACGAATTTGTTTTCCAAGTGGAGCACGTATTAACGATTATCACTATTCTCTCTGTTATTGGATTGATATGCAGGTAAATTTAAATAATATCATCATACAAAAAATGAATAATACATAAAAATAAATTTACCGTTAGCACCTTTAAATTTTTAGCATTTTAAAAAATCGAAATGTGGCAATGAGGCAACAATATAATATATCAATTCAAACATGATTTTTAAAAGAAAATTATGTAGGAGTAATCATATATTACAATTAATTATTCCCTACCACTTTATATTTTTTCGTATTTTCCGAATCTCCCTTTATGCACCGAAAAATTGTCCTCCTTCAAATTTTAAATTTTATTTATATTAACTTCTCTTTGTGACCAAGTATTTTGTATAGAGGACCGCAAGTGCTATAGAATTTTAAATATAAATAAAATGTTGGCGGAACTCTATTAAAAAAATGTGTGTAAGAATTCAGAATGCATTATATGAAGAAACCAAATGTATTACAATCTTATTTGCTATTTATTTATTTTATTTTAATTACCAAAGTCTAAACCAATAGTCATATCCAGCATTATAAATTGCGTTATATCTTAGAAAAATTGTCCACTTAATTTCATAAAAATATCCCTCATATTGAGTAACATCGAATTCGACACGAAAAGAATTTTTAATGGAAAATTTGCATGTTATGTACAAATTAATAAAAAAATTATTGATAAATTAATTCCTTTTACATTTCATTTTTGTTTAAGTTAGAACCTATAAATAAACCGATATAACAGATAATATAAACGCTTTGAGAAAATCCCTAAATTATGTACTTCAAAGTTATTTTTCTTGGTGTGTTTTTGTTTCTGTCTCAAAGTATCCATTTTAAAATTATTTAGTGTTAAGTATTTTTGCACAGAAATACTTACAAATGCCAAAATTTTATTTTTGATAAAATTTTAATGATTTCAACGTAATTTATTTCGATGATTACACCTAAGTATTGATCCGTTTTAGCTATTATTATCTTATTTGTAAAAATTAATGTTACTGACGTATTTTTTTAGTACAAAAAAATTTAGTTAGTTTTCTACATAACCGTTATATAACAAGTGGGTGTGGATATAATCTGATTTCACCCAACCCTTCGTGGCAGGGCTATGCATGCTTTTGAAAAATGTTCAGTTTACAAGTGCCTTTCACTACTGCGATAACCTGTGTCAAATTGCATTTTTATATTATAATTTGGAATGCTTTATATGTTTTCATTTAATACCGTCTTGTGGGGGTGTCAATGATCCGATATTCAATCAAACCGTCCTTAGGTGTCAATTAACATACATATGTAGCAAGTTTCACGATATGAGATATCTCAAGTTTTACTCCATTTGCAGCGTGTACGGACAGACGGATAGACACACAGTAACTAGGATTTATTATTATTTATTATTTCTGACATCCTAATAATTTATAAATAACTAATTCCATATCTATATCGATTAATATTAGAAGATACACGCAGTTAGACATAGAAAACTATTTTAATTTGTAGCAACGTGTTGCGAGAATTTATTATTCCTACTGGACATTACAATTTTCATAAAATCACAAATTACACTTAAATTTATATTATCAACAAAATATCCATTTAAATTCAGAACTATGATTCCGGACGAAAATTTAATATGGTGCCCAGAACAATTGATGACCGCAATATTAGCGCATGTGCATTATCTACCATCTAATTGGAAGAATAGAGCGCATACAGTGGCTGTAAGAAAAGAATTTGAAAATTTGTTTCAATTTAAAGCGGTAAGTTTTTTAATAGAGTTCAATTATGAATAAAAATAATTGTACATACTTTATTTTCAACATTTACAGGGTTACTTGTTAAATGAAATTGTTAGTCCGCTTGTAACTCCATTTATATTAATGTTTGTATTCCGTCCAAAATCACTGGAGCTAGTAAAATTCTTTAGAAGTTTTACAGTAAGTGTAAAGGGTGTTGGAAATGTATGCTCATTTGCTCAATTGGATGTTAGAAAACATGGCAACCCTGATTGGCAACTTCCTACGCCTAATACAAAACAAAAAGGAAACGTTGAAGATAGTACGACAAAGAGCGTAATGGACAACGGTAAAACGGAACTTTCATTAATCCGATTTACATTAACCAACCCAGAATGGAAAGCCCCACCAGATGCCGTAAATTTTCTGAATGATATTAGAGAACATGCTGCGGAAGAACTGAGAAACGCACTGATAAAAGATACAGATAACAAAACAAGTCCTATAACTGAAAGTTTAATTTCATTTGGCACAATCGATGCTGAGGTTTGTAACCATATTATTATTTAATATACTTATATTCCTGAAATATATATATACTTATATGTTTTATATTTCCAGTATTCGTCTTTGGCTACATCTGTGTTTAATGCACATAATGTTCAAAGGGCGGAATTATTAACATCGTCGATTAAACAGTCTATAAATCAAAACAAATACTATGACAGAAAATATCATCCCACTCCGAATATTCCTCAAACTAGTGGTTTTGAACAAATGCTTCAACAAAGCTTTGGTGAACAAGAAGGAAATATGTTGAGGATACAAACTTCTTGCGACAATTCTTTGGAAAATATGCGCAAATTGCGTATTAGCAAAGTAGAAGGACGACTGCAGGGACCGTCAGAAGCACTATTGTATAAGTAAGTATAATAAAGTCACATTTACTCCGTAAATATTCCAAGTGTAGGATTTAATATATAATTCCATTGGCTTCTTTTTATTACAGTCTATATGGAATCGACTCAAAAATATCAAACCCAATTGATATTACAGTTGCAGATATGTCCCTAAGTACACTGTATTTACACAACTTACACAAATATAATGTAAGTTAAAATATTTACGTAAAAGCCTCTTAATTAATTTATATCAAAAATTCAATAACAAATACTGATAATAATACAGTTAAGTAAAAAATATTAATAAGGACGGTGATCTACAATTAATGAAATTGATGTTGATTGATTAGTTTAATATTATATATATATCCCTTTAGATCCAGGGATTGGGAAGGCCACTCATTATATCGATGTTGTTAAGCCTAAACCTCTCTTTTGTATACTTAGCCGTGCGTTTGGGCTTGGCATATCATCTTCAATGTACTGTCGCGTACATTCTTGGCATATTGCATCTTAATGGGTTGCCCCCATGATGCCCTACATCCCCTGAATTGGCCCCAAACCGATAGCCAAACTATTATGATTCCGCCATATGTTGAACGGTTTTTATTTGTGCATTAATAGTTGTAGACTGCGTTTTTCGGTTTATACTACATGAGTACCTCGATCAGAGTAATTAAATAAATTTTATTTTATTTCATCAGATCAGAAAATCACATGTTTTTGAACAAACTTTAGCATTCGGCGCACGTTGTTTTTTTTTTGTTTTGAAATTTTCATTTTGCAGATAGGTGCTCAAGATCCACATTCAAATCACATTTCATTTGTTTTAAGAAACAAGCAGAGTTTTGAATACAAGGAATTATATTTGCTTTGATAGAAAATGTTATTGTCACGTATTGCAATCTGGGAAATCCAGTTGGTTCAATTTTTTTTTTTTTTTTTTTTTTTTTTTTTTTTTTTTTTTTTTTTTTTTTTTTTTTTTTTTTTTTTTTTTTTTTTTGAGGGGGTAATTGATGTAAATTCGCTGCTTCTCTGTACGAATTTCCCTGTTTGACTATATTTTTAATGTGCGCTATAGTTTTCTTGTCGCAGTGCTTACCATTTCCCATATATATTTGATAAAAAAAAAAATACACCAGGTTCTCCAGGTGGTAATAAACCTGAAATTACTAATCTTTCTTCATCTAGCACGAATAATGACTTTGCCAAAATTTGTCCAAATCGAATCGAAGCTGCTTAAGCTCCGAGGTACCGAATATGTGACTCCATCATCTATAGTTGACTTTTGAATATCGGTCAAAGTGTGAGATATATATTTGAAATTTAAGGATAATCCTTCCCAGACATTATGTTTGTATGTCAAAAATTTATTGAATCGGTTCAATACTTCCCTTAGCCTTCATGTACCTAATATAAAAATTTTCCAATTTCCGGGTGCCTTTATACCGCAAATCAGTGTATCTTTGTGGTGAAAATAGATAAAATGGGCGAAAACTAGGCCCAACCCCCATCATCATCCGGATTTTCGAACATCCGGCTGACTACACTCCATATGATTGGTGATTGTATGTGAGCAACCTCGTTGACACTCTGGGAGTGTTTTATTAGTCTTTGATCTTTGCAAATTCCAAGACTATAAAATGTTCGGATACTCCCGAACTTAGCCCCTCTTTACTTGTTGATAATGTAAATCATCAAAACTAAAATCCAGTTTCTGCCTACTTATTTTAAATTTTGAATTAGTTTTAGAATATTTCAAATATATTCAAGTTGACTTTTTATTTACTACAAAATATCGAGACTGGCAACCTTTGTTTAAGAGAGCAATCTCGTTAAGAAAGCTAACTCGTTTCTACGTTAAAAAATAAATTATTTCGGATATCCACGTTACGGACAGTGGTTGTTGTGTTAACGGTTATCTAATCCCCGTTAGGATGGTAAGGATCATTTGCGTTGTCGTCGACGTCATCTAACGGGAGGTTCAGGAAACGTGCTGTTTCGACGGGGCGGACCAAAGGGAGGAGGGTGTTAGATTAGTGGGGTTTGTAGGGGATGCAAAGAGGTGGTTAGTATCATGCGGAGACTCGTTGCATGCAGGACATACATACGTATGTGACGCCATTCACGGGAAGGGAGTCGGTGAAGGTGTTGATAGCTCCACTGTGAATGGCGGTCAGTACCTGTTGAAAGTCAGTTGCGTCCGAAATCCGGTAGGCGTGCTGTAAACATAAAATGAACACATAGCCTGTGCCCATTCCGAATTTCCAAACTATCTGTCCACCAATTTTCAGCTAATTATAAATATGTATGTACATATTACAAAAATATATATATATTACAAGGCCTACGTTGGGGCCTGGACTAAAAAAATACCTATGCAAATTTTCAAGTCTTTAAGTGCTGTGGTTCGGACGTAATGCGGGCACATAACGAAATAGCGTTTTATTTTTATAAATATATAAGATTTCACTTTTCGGGGGTGTGCTGAAAACGATGAGCGTGTTTCACCACAACTAACATCAGGGGATTCGAAGATAGCAAAATTGAGCATCCGTACCTGTTTAATTTCATAAAACCTCTCGAAATATATTCCCTTCTAGAAGAAAAAGTGAGAACCCCGCAAACCCACAAAACACAGAAAGAATATAGCTATTGCCTATTTAAATTTTTTAAATTTTCAGCTCGGATTTTCTACCAAAAATACAATGTTGTGACACTGTTGTCGCGTCTGTCCTTCGGCACATTGACTATTTGACATGAAAACAAAAACCGTGGCAACGGAGGTTTCGCACGAAACAATGGGTGTACATATTTACATACAAACAAATTTACAAACATTGTGCGTAGAGGTCCTTTTTTTGACAGATCACGCGTGGGTCGGATCAGGCTGTCATGTTATGTTGTTTAGTATTGTTTGGCATTTCATCATAGAAAGACTTACTCCTGAAGAATGTTTACAAATTGTTCAACTTTCACCCACCTTGAGAACCAGCATTCATTATTGGATAACATTTAACCGAATAGCCCACGTGCAGTTCGCAGTGAAAAAAATATATCAGCCGTAGCTGAGAGTGTACACGAAGGCCGTGGAGAGTAGAGAAAGCTCGACCTTCCCAAGCGACATGCTTCACTCTTTAGGCTCTTGAAAAATTCCAAGAAGATCCGACGTTTTCGAGCCAAGTTTTGTTCAGCGATTAGGTCCATTTATGGCTCAATAAATACGCAAAATTGGCGCATTTGGGACAAAGAACAACCTGCAGAGATTCAAGAGCTGTAATTTCCTCCTAAAAACAACGGTTCGGTGTGGTTTGTTTAGTCGTAACCATCGTTATCGCGCCATTATAACAGATTATTTGATGCCTGAAATTGAAGCTCATGATCTAAAGAGCGTGATCGACATGTATTTTCAACAAGACGACTTCACTTCTCATACATCGCATTAATCAATTGGCCACCAAGATTGTGTGATATCACACCGATAGACTTTGGCCTGCGGAGATTTGTAAAGTCTAATGTCTATGCGGACAATACGATTCAGGCTTTCGACTCAACGGATAGACCATCTCAGAAATAGCCGCGGTCACCAATCTTCAAAAAATAAATGGCAAAGAATGTACTTTCAAATCATAATAAACATTCTCAAACAAATTTGAAGTTTATGGGATATTTTCTTCAAAATTAGCTACATATTTAGGTATTAATATAAACATGACTTTATTATATATTTCAAAATGTTTTATGGAATTCATTATGAAATAGTTCTATTTGTACGTATGATATACCTATGTATATGCTTTGATATCAAATATATTGAAAATATCTATAAAGTGTTTACAGAGGCGTTTGCGTATTGCAAATAAACGAATCTACATATAAGCGTACATTTCAAACATTGAAAATTTCTTATGTTAAATTTTGGTGAAATTCGCTAATATTTTTTTGTGGTGAAATCTTCAAATCGTGACGATTACCCCTTCGAAAAGCGGATCGTTTTGACAATCGGCATACCATGAACCTTCTATAAAAAATCTATCTAGCACTAACAAAGGAATCAACAGTTTGATAGGAGGTGCGCAAAAAAGTTTTTTAGTTTCTTTTTTAATTTTTCTTATGTTATCTTTCTTTCCCTAAGGGTGTAACCTTTTATGAGTTTTTCACTTTTCACAATTTCCAAAGGCTTTCCGCCTTCCTATATAATTACGAGAATGATACATTTTGCTTTTGAGCTATTAAAAAGTTCATACATTCATTGTTTATTTATAATTACGCATTTTAACGCCGAAATCTATTTACGTTTAATAAATTCCAGACTGACCGTTCTATTCAAAATACTGTGGAAGAGGGCCAGGAGGCAGAACCTACTACTTCAAAACGAACAATTATTATTTCGAAAGCTGCAGAAGACACACCGCTTCTCGGTAATGTACGTTCATAGCAGGAAGAACATTGGATCTAACAAATTTAATAAATAAGAAAATAGTAATATTAACAAAATGAATAATACATCCTTCAGATGTATGTTATGTACATATACATATATAGTTCTGTAAGTAATTTAAGTATCTCATATGCTGTACTTTAAATTGCAATAAATGGTGCATATTTTTCAAATTAACAACAAATTTATCGTTTCAATGAAAGTGTGCCACTATCCACGTCTTTGAGCAAAACATTCAAAAGTCGCGTATATACATTTCACAGGTTTTTGGGAATTTGGTTCGTGAGTTAACATTTTAAGAGAAATGGGTTGTGATAAAAAGCTGAAAGCTGATTGTTCACAATTACTATGCTTTAAAAGAATTAGCATGGAAAATAACATCTATATTGCAGAAGGCTACTGATTTTACTTGCCTGCATATCTGCGATGGATACTATAACAGGATTTTACTCTGCGGAAGGCGGATAGCTGGTGTACTTAAACTCCCAGATAACAACCAGAGTTTATATTTTCGGAAACATTGTTCTAAATAGCATAGATACATTCTATACTCATTTTTCCAAATTGATTAATATTGGCAATTTTAAAGAATCTCCAAAACTATTTATTATCAATTAATAAATACGCAGCTTTAGGCACAATTGTTACAATTCTAATACTAGTTTCATAATATTCAGTGTTGGAAAGGTGAGGTTTTAAGCTTCATTTCAATAAAAAAAGAAAAAAAAATTCGAGGAAGTTAAAAAAAGTTACAGTGCAAAAATTATTGAAAATAATAAAGAAATTCTATATTTTGAAATTTTTTGTTTAAAAAGGGAACAAGCCACCAATGAAACTTCTGAAGTTTACAGAGACGAAGCTGTATCAGTTCGTGTAGCACAACAATGGTTGGCTCGCTTCCGTTCTGGAAAATTCGAAATTTCGATTCACACTGATGGAATATGTCTCTAGCTGAAAAATGGAAAAAATAAATCGACTAAAATGGTACATATTTGTTCATTTATTTATTATTAAATAAAAAAAATAAGTTGATGTTTGATTAAAAATACGAAAAGAGTTTTACGACTACCCAAAAAAAATATTTAACAAATGAACTAGGCATCTTTTGCACAAAAGTAGAGGGTACTGTCGAAAGAACGAAGCGCCTTGCAGATCAGTCGAAGAAAAATGTTCATAAAAATAAGTCTACTCAAGAGAACGACGTCCAAAAACCAGTTAATAAATAACGAGCTGTTGGAATTAAAAATAAGTTGGTATTATTGGAAAGACATTCGAAGGAGGCGCATGAACTCCATGCGCAAAAAGTAGAGGTGCAGCTCCCAAAAGTTCCTAAATTGCGATCAGAAAAGCGCTTTCAGTAGTTTTTTTACTTATTACTAATAAATAGAGATATTTTTTAGTTTCTACAACATAGTTTATATTTATTTTCAAGAAATGATTTTTTTACATTTTAGTAACTTGAATTAAGGAGTGTTACAAAATTTTTTGTTGCCCCTGCTTCTTGTACTTTACTGAGATATATTCGATATGTCCATGGTTCGTTGCAATAAATTTGTAAACTATGGTGCTCTTCATAAATCGTACTTTATTTTGTTTTCTCATATTTATGTTTACAATTCCTCGTGCTTTAAATATATATATTTAACCCTTTCGATCCGAAAAGCTTGAAGTAAATAAAACAAATTTCGCATAATAAATCGAGATGACAGGTATAGGAAAAACGTATTTTCCATTAAAAAACTAGTTAAATGAATCAGAGGCGGAGGGAGGGGTTGGGACAAATATGTCCCGTCAGTATTTTTCGATGGGACATAGTTATCCCGATCAGTACTTAATGCTCCCAAGGCTTTCATATAATTTCAACTGGTTTTTATATGAAAGCTAATTTTATTTGTAATTCAATGACATTTTCGGTAAACAAAAGTGAAATACATATTTCATATTAGACTATAAAATAAAATTAATTTGAAATTAATGAAAATATTTGAAAATAAGTATTTATTTGTGATAAGGTGCAAAACAGTCCTTGCAGAGTGGAATCTGACATTCTTCACATATTGTTTTTGTACGTCTCTTCTTCTTTTGTTCTGCGCAACCAGCACAACGCCTCCGATTGCTAATTTGTATCGGTAGATGCCCAGCACTTATTTTTCTTTTTCTACCAGATATACCACTGCGACGAACAGATGCCTTCTTCTTTGCCTCTTCAATCATGTTTTCAGCCAAAACTATCATAAAATCAATCAGTGGRTTTTTTTTTCGTCCCAGCTGAGAACTGATTACCCAGGAATTTCCAACAGACATCATAAGTAGTCTATAAAAAACTTTTTTCCACCATTTGGTGGACATCCGGTCCAATTCATATTGGCCTGCGATTTGGTCAGCTCGATCAACTCCTCCCATTATCTGTCTGTAAAATTTTATCATTTCGGGACAGTCTACATTGACTTTTTGACCGTTTTGTAGCTTTTTTTCTATAGTCGACATTTCAGTTGAATGACAATTACTTACAACGATTACTTCCTTGGTATCATGCCATTTGACAAACATTAAACCTGTGTTCCTTTTTCGAAAAATGCATTGACCCTTCCTGAGCTTAATACTAATAACTGGCAATTTCTTACGGTTTGGCATAACAGTTCCTAACGCGGCATAATTCAGATTTTCAGGGAGGTTGATACTAGTGAAGAACCGATCAAAGCATAATGTGACATCAGTTTCTTGTATTGTAGCAGATAATTTATTAACTACGCGTTCGCCAAGAGTTCCTTCGACAACTCCTTCTTCTTTACCACAGTAGATATTAAAGTCATAGGTATAGCCGGTAAGAGCATCACACCTAWGCCACATTTTAATCCCACGCTTAGTGGGCTTCAAGGGCAAATATTGTTTCATAGAAGATCGGCCCTTGAACTTCGTCATACTTTCGTCAATACTCTGGTATGCACTTTCCATCCTTGAGCTTAAAAATCGAGATTAGAGGCACTCCAACATATCTTCAAT
Source organism: Bactrocera latifrons (assembly GCF_001853355.1). Lineage (NCBI taxonomy): Eukaryota > Metazoa > Arthropoda > Insecta > Diptera > Tephritidae > Bactrocera > Bactrocera latifrons. Next base: position 53,410 of record NW_017536753.1, on the reverse strand, counting down.
ATAGTATAGTTTAGATGCTCCCTCTGGCTTTTCAGGTGAAGAAAAATACATTTTCGATGACAATAGCTGAAATCTATCCCGTGTAATAGCTGATTTTATAGCATCGTTTCCCATAGAATAATGTTTTGACCAATAGTGTCGAATGGATGGTAGACGATTATATGTCATAATGATCATACAACCAAGAACAATCTTTATTTCTCCAATATCTGTAAGCATTGTATTTATTTTACTGTTTTTCTTGGAACAAAAGCCACATTGGGAACAGACCAAATGGTATTATAAAAAGTGTATGTAGAGTTTACTTCTTGTAAGTTATCTCCTACATCCTCGTCTTGATGATCGATATACTCAGCATCACTGCTTTCAGTAGTAGACTCCTCACCATCTGTAGGCTTATTTTCTTCACTACTAAGTCCCGAAAAGTCTTCACCTTCATCAGAAGACTCCAAGATATTAGCAATCATATTGCGATCTATTGATTTTGACATTTTTAGTCTGTACAAAAGTTATAAAATTATTATCTTTAGTCCAACAAGAATACTGATGGGACACATATATCCCACAAACTTATAAATATCAATAATTACAAAAAAACAATATAATGTTAGTACTTACCAACTTCACAATATGTCAAAAACACTAACACAGCTATTTATTAAGGTTTCAGTTGATTTAAAACCAGTAAACTTACAAATATCAAAAAAATTCACTGCGAATTATGAAATACGCGTCCAACCATTCGTTCTATTTTGGCAAATGAACACGTGTTTTTAATTTAAAATACCACGAATGTAAACAAATACCGTTAAGAATAGTATAAGCTACGAAAAGGGACTAATTTCAACTTTTTTAACCACTTACTTTATACGCTAGGTATCTTTGAAAATACACCGGGACACTTAGGACCCGTTCGGATCGAAAGGGTTAAAGGTGTCTTCCACGATGTAGTGTCGTCACTCGAGGATATGACAAAGTTGCGGTTTAACCTGGCTCGCCAGCGCGTTACCTGTGACGACGATATCCTGCTGCGTCGAGTCGATCAGAGGATCACCTCTTTACTCTGCTCACCCTTAACAGACAGCATTCACAACTCAGTGTACCAAGCCTAACTATAGGATCGACTCATTGCTGAGTCTGGCGTCGGACTTGTGTACGGGGGCACAGTCCTGTATTAACCGCCCGATGATCAGTCTGCTAACTTTCCACTCAGCCGTGTGCTCCTTGCTAGCGCATTCGCATAATTTTATTCTGGGATTGCGTGTGTTGCTAGAAGTGGCGTAGTTTTACCCTTGTATGGGCTAAATTCCATATGGATATACATATGTATTTGCATATATAATATTTACTTCTCACAAGTTTATATTAGAAACTGTCATATTGAAAAAAAATACTGAATATACACACATACAATAAACGACTTATATATTATATCTACTTAAAGGGATGAAATATCCAGGGGTGTTGTGGAATCCAAGACAGAATTCCAAGTCAGAATTGCAAACTAATTCTGATTATCAATTGTGTCACAGAATCTGATTGGATTTTCGGCTTTTCGAACATATGCAAAACCAATATTCGAACCAACTATTTACTAATATGACAAAACTTGCAAATTAATACTTTTGGAAGCAATCCTGAGTTCAGAATTAAAGAAAGATTTTAAGAAATAACATTTATCGAATGATTAAAGACGCATAAGGCAGTTAAATTACGTTTATTATGTTTTGTAAATCTTCTTTAAAAGGGGAGCCTGCTTTTCTGCTTAAATCTCTTTAAAAATTATCTAAGAAATATATCCCTAAAGTTATAGATGGGAATTCGAAATATTGTCGAAGCTGGAAGGGAAATAGTGACCGAGCGTCTGGAAGTTATATGAGCGCTTGGGCAGAAAGTGAAAACTTTGAAGCTCGATTTCTCGGTTTCTTATTTTTACGATTTTTCTTAATTCGCGGGCAGGATTGAAAAAGTAAACGTATAGAATTGCATTAAATTATCTTCTATTTAAACTAAAAAAAGGAAAAGTCTTAACTTAACATATTTTTTTGGTCAAAACCTAATTCTTTTTAATTTTAAAATTGTTTAGAATTTTACACTTTTTTTTTTAATTTTACTAGTTTGACTTGAACATAAGTTATTAACAAATGTGAATCTCCTTGAAACCCTAGAAATTTCGCTTAAATCAATTATTTCTTTCCCTACCGAAAAAAACATCATAAAATCGATTTCTTAAGCCTCTAAAGCAGACTCCCCCCTTAAATTACCGCATTTTTTTTGAAAATTAAGACATTTCGTGTTTTATTTGGGGTACTCACAACCCGTCGTAAAGCATCGTAACATTATAAAATTATAAATTTTTACACTTATTTAAAAAAAATTGTTGCTGAATTTCATACAAAAATGAGTTTACACATTTACAATTCTCAGTGCTATGTTTTCGAATCGTTATAACTTATAACTTTATGAGACTTGTGAAAACCCTAATTCTTATGTTTTCTCCTATAGAAATAAAGATAAATCAATTCGTAACAATAAAATAACTTCATTTCTTCACTTACATTTCAAATCTGAATGCGACTATCTCCTTGCTTTGTTTCTGACAGCAAAACCGATAAAATTGGTTTCCGTGACACCTAAAACCGATACAAATTCTGTTTCGAATGTCAAACCAATAATGTCTAAGTTAATGACACCTACTGCTTTTTTTTATCGGTTTCAATTCTGATTCCGGCAACTATCGTATTCCCCAACACCCCTCATCATTATTATTAACGACTTCAAGCTTAATAGAGCACTTGAATTAAATGACATATCTCTCGGTGATTAGCGGGCGTATAGTGAATAAGCTTCCGAAATGCGGTTCAACGTCTTGAAAGATTTCTTCAGAGTATATCCAGCATCGCCTTTAAGAATTATGTTCAATGTGTATTATCAAATTATTTTGTACCAAATATGGTAGCCAGTTGTACCTAAAATCCAAGTATTATAATGGAAGTTGTTTTACAAAGGCACTTTTAAATCGCTCACATTAGAAATGAAAGTGAAAATTAACGCCTTCGTATCTAGCATCTAGCAGAAAATTGTTCGTTTTAAAATATTGTTTTATTTCACATTTTTACTTACATTTATCACGTTTAACCCTTATGTTAGTAAGCAACTTTACCGACGTCTAAAAATTTTGGTTGTTTTATTAAAAAAAAACTAAAAACTGTTTTTCTTCAAATATTAATAGTGGGTGACAATTTAAAGAAGAAAGAAAGTAAATAACAACATAGACTCGTCAATGACATCCGAAACCTATTTGGGACACCCCAGGTAGTCGGACGGCTTTTACTGTTCGCAGCCGAGTAGATGCCGTTCGAGAGAGAAAGAAAAACTCAAGGTTATTTCTTTGTTTCTATCGCTCATTAGATTATAGCATTTTTTAGTACGTAACAGATTTTTGGTGGGATCAGACGTGTTTCATTTGGTGTTCTCTGGACAGTGAAAAATAAAGCTATGGAACAATTATCGAGTGCTGACCATGCTCAGTAAGTAAACGTTACATATATTTAACATTTGTAAATATTTTAATTAGAATTTTGTGTAATATAATTATGTACGACGTATATCACATAATATTTTTAGTAGGTGAAGTGCAACCGAAAGGAATGAGTACTTAAAGAAACTACTTGGAGAAGAAGAGTGATTCGAGTAGGGTTTCTGATAACAATGGCGAAGACTGGATTCCAGCAAATACAGCTAGACATCAAAATAAACGAAATATTTGATGTGTGGAATACAATGCTCGCGACACACTGCAAACGACATCTGTCAAATATTAAAATACACACGTTCTTATGGACGGACCTATTTTGACAGCTGCACGACTACACGACGGTAGGCCGACAGTTGTCGTTCTCGCTAACTTCAATTTTATCCTATATTTGCCAACGACAGTAGGACGTACAGTAGAGTTGACAGTAGAATGGAAGATAGAGAGATGGGGTAGAGTGGTGATGCCACTAATATGTAAAATGTAAAATTATTCACAGCTTTAACAAACTTGGCGTTATTTTACAAATAAAAGCATAAAATAGCTCTGTTACATCATTTGTAATAACAATTGATAATTTGACACGAATAAATTTACCTATTTACTTATTTTTTGCATAAAAAATTTCACTTTGAACAAAATATCAAAATTTCATTGAAGTGCAAGGTACTAGTATGGCCACAACGAAATTGTGTACATGCAAA